>NC_088801.1:23297323-23494823 GCF_011386835.1 Chrysemys picta bellii | reverse complement strand
CCACCCACATAAAAAGTTTGCAAGGTTTGTGGCTGTAGGACTGTATTCTTGCTTCAAATGTGTGTGCATTTCTTATCATGAACGCCAATCCTGCAAAGATTTATGCATATGCTTAACTTTAAGCAGGTGAGTAGTTCTCATTGAACTCCCAAGTTCAGGTCTTTGCAGAATCAAGGCTTAAGTTACCACTAAGGCTGTTTTTTTAAAAGTCGTGGGTGATGCCATCATTCCTTCAATACAGGGTAATATAATGTCCCTTACAATGCCCCAATTTTGCTATGGGTATTGCATCAAAGGGAACTTCATCTAGGAAGACTTAAGGCCCAGTTCTGCAAACACTCAAGTCAATGGGACAATTTACCTGAGTAAAGTTACTTGCATGCATAAGTACTGGCAAGATCAGGATCTTAATGAGCAGATCACTATAATTCTGGAGTAACTCCAAATAGTGGTTTCTGTGTAAAAAACGGTAAAGTGAAATATCAGTAAAATCATTTTTCTTTAATGGAGATTTGATATGCCTATCCAAAGTCAGAATAGGATTCCTAATCAGAGTTGGCTGAATAATATTTGGTGAATAATTTATTCAAAAAAATTTCACAATATTTTCAAATAAATTATAAAAAGTTTATTTTTTTCATATTTTTACTGAGCTCTAACATTCAATGCAAAAAAGTGTGTTGGACATATTTTAAGACATTTGTTTGACAAATAATGAAGTTATAAGTGTTTGAAAATCCCGTACCACAAATGTGCAGTCCACTAGCTCCAGACATACACATACAATCTGGAGTTGTGCAATCTGAAATAAACACAGCTGTGTTTATCTGAATGTGTGATCCCATGTACATGTAAGAAAGTTCAAATAAATGCACTCAGTGCATTTACAGCATAATTGCACTAAGTGCATTTGACAGACCTGAGATGATGCAATCACTTAGTTAAGCCTACTGAGCTATTTGTTTGAATCTCAAGTTGCACATACATATAAATACATGTTCATTAATACGTAGTCGAGAAAATGAAATGCAAAAAATGAGCGTACATGAATTACTATTATTTTTCATTATTTATTATTTGTATTATCATAGCGCCTAGGTGCACCAGTCATGGACCAGGACCCTTTTGTGCTATGCACAAAAGACGGTCCCTGTTCCAAAGAGTTTACAGTCTAAGAAATGAAACCTTTTAAATTTAAAAAGTGAGGAAATTCAAAGTTATGTTTCTTACAGTAATGTAACCAGGTCACATTGTACATTTATATGAAGGTTTAAAGCACAAAATTTAACTTTGTAGACTATAAAATACTTAAAGTGATTATCTGTTCTGGTTTTAGCCGGACAGTTCCAGTTTTTCATATGATGTCTTGGTGTTCTGGGAACTACTTTCAGAACACTAGAAATGTTCGTCTCCTTAATCAAAGTGTTTGCTTTTCACAACTAAAATATGGTTGTTTGAGATGTATTGGTATAAGAACTATAATATGTTCTTTCTGTATCAGGAATAATAGCCCAGTAGAATAAGTGCTGGATGTGATGAACAGTGTTTGGAGTGAAGAGAAAAACTTGTGTGTAGACACTATCAAAGCTATTCTTTTGCTCAGAAAACTAAGTTACTGGAAAAAAAACCTCCTGGTTGAGAAATATGCATGGGTTACTCATGAGTCAGAAACTGGCAGTAGTGACACCAGCAAACTTTTGTATGACTATTCTGCAACCCTAAACAATGTCACCACAAAAATGTCCTTATTTTTGATTTTGAAAATAGTCACCCTAAAAATACTAGATGTGCAAGCAGACTGAGGTCTGGTAGATGTAGAACCACAGCTTTGAATTTCCTGACATACATGCTCTTTAAAATCTTTCCCAAATGATGGCACTAACATAGGTTTTAGTAATATATACTATCTACCTAATTCTGCCTCCATGCATAAACGTCTTCAAAATGGTCACAGATACATTCTGCAAAAGCTGTCAGAATGTGTACTTGCAGTCTGGCTGGCAATGGCTACATACAAAGATAACCCCTGAAGATTATTCCTGTTAGGAGCATGGGATGCTGCATATAGGCTCCGGCCCTGGGTCAGGAGATGTAACCGCAAAAGCATGCAGACAATGGCCTGTATAGCCTAGGCCCCTGCCCAGACTTCTTAAGTTTATGCAATGAGCCAAACAACATTAAAACAAGGGATCTCATATTATTCTATACCTTTTTAAGGAAAATTTCGCAAACTATTTAAATATACCAAAGCCAGACAAACCTCGTTGTACCCTTATTTGTTTGTTTGGCTTACAATATTCTAAGGAATGCTACAGTGGAACATTTATCATCAATATTATATTCATAAAAAGAGTTGAGGTAAAAGTGCATGCTGATTAAGTACTGACATATGCTTTGCATATCTTTCTCTGCAATGGGAATGACTCACGAACAAGCCCACTATGGTTTCTGCTTACAATCTGTCCGGTGTTCACCTAAGCCATCTTTGTTCCCTTCACTAGCCTGAACATGCCCATTTGTCTTAAAATGAAGAGTAAGACCCTAAAGTGTTAAAAATAGAACAGTGACCTGGCAGGAAATTCAGCATTTGGCAAGCAGAGGACTCAAAAGGAATTGCTGTAACATAAGGCAACCATCAGTACAGAGAGCCCAATCCTGCCCACATTGAAGTTGATGGAAAAAAATCCCACTCACTTCAGACGGAGCAGGATCCAGCCCCGGAACTCTGCACACTGTGATCGTGTTCTGAAAATTTAGTGGTCTTGACTCTCCTTTCGTGCCCATTTTACAATGATGTAACACCACTGGAGATGCTCCTAATTTACACTGTTAGAAGGGAGACGAGTATCAAACCACATGTATGTGTTTGTGTACATGACAAATCCTGGGATGGACTAGCAAAAGCATCCAAGAGTTGTGAAGAATGGTGAGAACAGTGAGCATCAACTGACCTTAAAAACAGCACTGTTAAGTGATTTGTGCATTTCTTTTAAATTAAGAACATTAGAGAAATGAGGTGAAGGGTCAAAGTCACATCTGGTGTAAAGGGGGTGCAGCTGTGCTGAAATCAAGGGAGTTGCATTCGCTTATGCTGGGTCTGAATTTAGACCAAAAAGCAAGAAGGGTGGTGGTGGTGTGAGTTGAGCTGACAACAGAATATTTATGTGCTTTTTTACTCTCAAAAGATGTGCAGGAATGAAGAGGGTGGCCCCCATCCCAGCACAGTTAATACTTAAAGCTACTTCTTTAAAAGGCTAAGGCCTGATCTACACCTAAAATTTAGGTCACCCGAGCTACATGGCTCAGGGGTGTGAAAAATGTCACACCCTGTGTCATGTAGTTAGATCGAGCTAACCCCCACCGTACACGCAGTTTGATCAGTGGAAGAATTCTTCCATTGACTTAATTACCACCTCTCAGAGAGAGGGATTACTTACATCTACAGTAAAACCTGTTCCATCTATATAGGAACCTTCTGCAATGTAGCTGTGGTGGTGAAGCCACTGTCGTGTAGACATAACCTAAGTGCTTATCTATGGGGGGGAGGACAGGAAAATTAATCCAAATTATCTAGAGGTGTGAATTTAAAATGAATTCGTTAAACCGCACTAACCCTCTGTGTGGACACTCTTATTCAGAATTAAAGTGGCCTTAATTCAGTTTAGTTTAATTCACTTTCAAAGTAAATTAAACTAAACCAAATTAAGGGCATTTTTATTCTGAATGAGAGTGTCCATGGGGGGGCTTAATGTGATTTAACTAATCCACTTGAAAGTTAATTCAGCTTAACTTTCCTGAGTGTCCCCATGTAGACAAGCTCTAAGTAATTTATGTCCCCATCCTGCAGCATTTCTGCTCACAAAGCTCCCATTGAAGTCAGTGTGAGGAATGCAGTTATGGCAGGTTTGCTGGAGAGGGGAAGACCCAAACACACACTTTCACTTTTTGTTTTAGTCTCACAGTGATAGAGAGAGTGTTATTTCCTCTTCAGATTTATGTTATTGTGCCTGGAACAAGTCAATGAGAAGTACATTTGTGAAGCTAAATCAACCCCTCCCCTCCCCCCTTTAAATTTTATTTTACTTAATGCTGGAACTAGTCAAGGACAGAATAGAAATAAAGGCCTATGAGTCTGACTGCTTTGAAAGCCACTAACTCCATTCCCACAATGAAATTGGGGGATTCACAAAAGTGAAAAATTAGATACAGTCTCTGAGTCCTTCAACCACAGGTGGGCTCTTTAACATTAACATAAAACCCCTGAGCTAGAAGGACTCAGAAGGGCATGGAAGCAATTACTGTATACTGCTACAGATACTGCTATTGACACTCTCTCCAGTGTATACGAAAATCTCACAAACTCTTAGCAGGGGCTGAAAATCCCCTCACACTTGCTGGAAAACCCCCTTCCTCACAAGTCAATATCCTGTACACAGAGCTTTTTTAACCTCAACACATCAGATACGTTAAAAAGCAATTGGTGGATTTGCATTATAATAGAGAGGTGTGATGAGCCTGTAACCTGTCCTGTCATAGTACCACTTAGCCATCATCTATCAGAACACCTGAGAAAAACCTTCTGCAACAGAGTATTGAACCATAGCAGAATTCTGCTGCCACTTCCACCTCCCTCAATGAATTTTTCAAAAACCTAAAGGAATTCCTACAGAGGCAACAGGAACTGGACAATTTGCAGTAAGTGTTACGCATGGTAGTACTAGTAGCAGCAGGAGTGCTATGAATATGGAAGTGAGAAGCTAACAAGAGGCAGAGGCGTTCGCAGAGAAGTACCTTGCTTGACTTCCCATAACAGAAAATAGTTTTAAAATATTCAGCAGTGAAGCAAATGGGTAGAGTATTGTTGGTTCATCTGAAAACTCACTCACACCTTATGGTCACCATCTGTGGTGTGGAACATTTTCAACCTTGACAAAGCAGATTTGTCGAAGGATATTTCTTCTCTTTGAAATAAGAGAATTAGCTGTTTCAAAACCGGAACCCATGTTGGCACATCTACACTCAGACACCCTCTGGAAAACACTGTATCATTGCAATAAGTATTTGGTTGCCAACCTGTAAAAAAACGCAGCTGTATAACTGCTAAGCAACACCAAAGGCTACTGTCCCTTCCTCCTCCAGTAAACTTTTTAAAGGATGAAGAAGAGCTGTTATAAAAGCCAATGAGAAGGAAGGAACATGCAGCAGGTGGTAACATCTGTGCCCATTAAGTCTCTCCAAAACAATCTGCTCCCTAATGTTCTCAGTGAGGAGAAGGAACAAGAATCTGAGAGTGACAGAGTTACGGGAGTGGGTGGAGTAAGGCAAGGATAGAGACGCCTACTCAAATACTGAACCTGTTGTGGAAGAGGATCTTAGTGCCAGTGAATTATTATTTCCCTTTCTTTCTCAGTGTAACTTCCGTGGGAGAATTCCCCCAAAGTCTTGCTGGCTTGCAAGCATAAAATCAACACGTGTTTTAGATATACATACATAGCCATGTTTTGTGTCATTGTTGGGATGGGCTAGAGATACTGGAGTGGGGAGTAAGAGTAATATTACAACATAGGATGGTGTTCTCCTGCTATTTTATAGTTTGCTTTTCATTTAACAATTTTCCACTGACTTTAATTAAGTTCACTAGACTGCATTTTTATATTTTTTAAAACAGTGAATAAATTCAAATTGAAAAATTCACCCAGTGAAATTGGCCTTTTTTTTCTAGAGAAGACTGTAATTTCCTCAAAATTATTCATTACTGAAGTTTATTTGAAAATTGTGTTCCTCTGTGGATTGATGGCAAAGAGTTTGCTATATTTTAGATTAATTATTCAAGATCTGGACTGTGATGCCTAGTTGTGATTCAACAAATAAATCAGATGGCATTGTTTCCATTCTGTGATTGAATAAAATGTGCAAGCACTTCTGGCATAGATACTCACACAGGTGAAATTAAAATTTGGCTCCTGTTAATACTCTCTCATGCAGATTTGAAATTTGCTCATTGCAAACATTCAGGCCAGTAAAAGCTAATCACTGCAAAATGTTTGGTTTCTGCAAGCAAAAAGAGTTCAAAAGGGGAGTGAGCATTGCTGAAGCAAATTCATTTACAAATTCAAACTATTATTCTTGGGAAAATGGTAGTGTTTGCTCAGGTCTCACATTTTTTAAAGCCATCTTGCTCACTTGGGGCAAGATTGTCCCTTGCCCTATGTGCTCCAAAAGAGGAATAAGGAGGAGGTGGGCAACCCACATTACCAGTCAGTATGAGGGCAGACAGCAAGCTCTATAAGGCCATTACCCATACCCATGCAGGTGAGCAGGGAAGGAGAGGAGAAGAGGGCACCCCTATCTGTGCTCCTTTACACAGGGCTAAAAGGAAAGTGGCAATATAAGCCTTGACTGGTTCCTTACTTTCAACCAGTTCTAATATTTTAATATTTGTATAAGCATTGTAAGATTCATACATCAATCTGGATAGGGTCTCCAGGACTTTTGGTTCATTCTCTGGCTGTGCTACAAATTGCTTATGTGACCTTGAGCAAGTCAATTTATCATTCTATGCCTCATTTTGCTGTCTGTAAAATGGGGATAATATTACTTTCTTAGTTCAAAAGTATGTTATGAAGATGAGTTCATAAATGTCTGGGAGGTGCTCAGATGCTATGGTTTTGAAGGCTATAAAAGTACCTAGATAAATACATTATCCACAAATTTTCTTGTCTTGTTTCTTCTAATGGGATGATAGTACTTTTTCCGACATAGCCCTCATTTTCACAGCCAGTTTTAAGTTTATTTTTGACTTTTGAAATCCTGTTGAAGTGCACTGCCAATTATTACAGTAGTTAGCTACTAAAATTTTACCTGACTTATTTATAGCACCTTGTTGTTGCTTGATTCATGAGTTTCCTTTCCCCAACCCTAGAGAGATTTTGAAAAATATAAGATGGTATCCCAGTGAGTTCCATGTCAGCAGAGATAAGCAGTCCTATTGCACTAATTAGAATATAACTAATGTAGCTATTCATAAGTATTTCATTTCCAGTACTGCTATGCAGTGCAATGCACTCTAGTGACACATGAAGTTCTTCAATGTGAGTTATGTATCTTTTAGGTAAAGACAAAGGTAAAGACATATAATGGCATTGCCTGCCTCCAAAAGCCACAAGAAAGGGCATCGCTCTCATGATCAAGACTGTCCTTTAAAATGTGTGACAATGATTCAGAAAGAGGAACACAACAAAATCTGCAAGAAGAAGCAGTTTGTCGCAATGTGGGATTCATTTCTTTAACAGCTATAACCTCAGTTTCCTGATTCAGCATTTTTATGCCTATAATTTATGATAACAAAGCAAAATGACAATATATTTGCATGGAATAGAGGCAAATTTGGTCTAAAATGCAGGACAGTTGGGAGGTCAGAGAAAGGTATTTTAGCAAATCTGCAGTAATGGCTGTTGTTAGAGCTAGATGTTGTTTGTATGAGCACTCAATTCACTGAGAGCTTATCATGGACCTTATAAGGGTTTTAACATTGTAGTAAATAAGGGGTGAAATCCGAAGATTTCACCCAGTGTTCGTGAAGCACCCAGAACCTAAGACAGGGTCTCAAAAGAAAAATCAGAAAAAGAGATGAATAATAAATTAAATAACATAACTTCCTAGATATGAAACCTGATTAGCCAGATTTCACAGACGGTTTCAATTAAGTCTATTTCTCATTTTTGTTTATCTCTGTTTAATATGGATAAATAATGTTATTGCATTACAATTCCCTAAAGTATGTTTTTTATATTTCATTAAAGGGACAGCTAGGTTTTAAAAAAAATCCTTACCTATGTTACCAGATTATTAAAAAGTGATTGTGTTGCTTGTTTTCTGCATTTCATTCAACATGGGTGATGAAAAGAGTGGTCCATTTCTGCCATGTGTTCCATAGGGGCAACTGAATTAATCCTACTGGGAAGTCCCATCACTGGAACTGAAAAACTAGAATATGGGTCATCACTGAGCAACTTGAGTGTTGTGCTGCCTGATTCATTTGCTGCACCTTCAGGGAAATGAGGGAGTTCCCAGCAGGGTTAATTCAGTTGCCAACATCCTGGGCTGTCTGCCTGTGCCTCTTGTGTCTCGGGGGATGGGGAAAGAGGAGGAGTTCAGTGTTGATATACAATCCTTCTGAGGTGGAATTGATTCCTGAAAATGAGGAGGAGCAGAGCTTGTAGATTCCCCCAAGAAGTACTTTACTCCTGTTGTTAGGCAGGCAGGCAGGCAGTGCTAATGTACTCCCTCAGCCTTTTAAGCTGCTCGCACAATGGCTTGTCTTCTCGTCTTCTTTCTCCCCCAGGTTTGGAAATTTTCACTGTCAGTTTTTTATTTCATGTATTTTCCAAAGCCACTAAAATAATTTGATAGCAAAGGTTTCAAGTCCCACAGTCAATATAAGTGTATGGAATAAGTTCAGCAGGAACAAAGAGCTTAAGCTTCCTCTCCTAGCCCTACCATTATTAAGAAAAGGGTAGTTTGGTCTCCAAGTGCAGTTAGTCCTTGGCCTCTCTGCTGTGACTGACAACAAGCATGGCAATTGTGGTGGTGATGGTTTCACTGATGTAGGCACTTGTCCATTACAAACTGGACTGAACCCATTAGGTCATGTCATATATTCCACCAAACAGATGGTAAGTACTTCTGGTCACTACAAGCACAAGTCAGATTTAAACCTGTGACCTAAAGGTGAAATCCTCTATATACGATTACTAAAGCCATTCAGCTTCACAAAATGTCATTTTACAGTAAGTTTTGTATTACAGGAAGTAAGGGAACCACAGGCACATATCTATGCTGGCAGTACATTAGTATGGTGTAGAGTGATATAAATATTTATTATATTGGGAAGAATTAACTCCATTATCATCCTTCTCCTTTCCACTTCGAATTCCAGAAGACTCTCTCCAGTTTTTCAGTATTTTTAAATATGTGTCTTGTGACATTTTAGAATTTGTTACTGCCATTGTTGTGCCTTATAGTTTTCTTTCTGCTTGGTAACTCCCCCACTAAATATTTAAAGAGTGCAACACTAAAACAGGGGTCTCACTAGGTGAAAAAAAACCATGTCAGTGGCCAGCATGTGATAATTTCAAATGTTATATATTTGCAGAAAGAAGGGTGCATACTTTAAGATCTCACATCTCCCTGGACATTCAGTAAAAATGGAGTACAATAAGCTGCAATTGTAAGCTTGCAATTACACAATGACCTTGATCCTATAAATTCTTGCCCAATTTACAGCACAAGTTTGCTGTTCTCCAGTGTCCTACGAGTATAAGTACACTTAAGCATGAGGTGTAATGTCTGAGTGGGAGTAAGTCTCAAGCCCTTTTACATACCTGCTCTGTCACAAGTGCATGGGGTAAAAAGGGGTAGCATGTGGGAAGGCAGTGAGTGTGATGGAGGAGACATGGGCTTAAGTGTAATATTTGGCTTGTAGATGAGGCTCATAGGTCATTCTCCTTCCATTAGACAGAAGTAGTATGGCAGCCGTGCCCCTAATGCAAGACCCAGCACACACCATCTTGATCACTTTTACCTTGGGCTTATTTGCACGACACTCTATACCTGAGCCCTGCAGGTTCAATATAGACAGAAAACAATCTTTAAGAAAAATGAAATATGCTCCACCTTGTTGCACCATTTTTCTCAGTCAGGCCATTTTTGTAATTTCAAAATATAGCATATCCTAGGTATAGACTTTGGAGCTGCCAAGTGACATGCTATCAGCACTTTTATTTAAACAGGAGGGCAATTTTAGACTATTAATACTAGCTGGGAAGCTGCTGTGTGGAGATAGGTGTGGTACTATTTCATACTGCTGCATCATCTTTGTTGGGCTCTGAGTAGTTTAGATAGTAGCAGACAATGCTGGTGGTATTAATCAGGAAACCATTTCCAGATGCCTCACACAAATTCCAGAGGCCATGATGATGTGTCATGTTATCTTAATTTTCCTCTCAGGCCATAACTGAAAGAGAGTGAGTTGGTCTGTGCTATGAGATTCCCCTATGTCTGACAAACTAATGACTGCAAGTATACAGCAGTTCACTCATAATAAATTGAACATTTGTATAGTCCCAGCCTAGAGGATCCCAAAGTGCTTTACTACAGTATACAGTATAATATATAAGAGTCACTCCACCAATCACCTAAATACTGACACCTCTAAGGTGAAACATGGAAATTGTTTGAGGGCTCAGTTGCTTAACTGAAGTCAATGCTAATTTTGTTGTTAACTTCAGTGGAAGCAAGATCAGGATGTGGGAGTGCACAGTCCTACTATACAATATTGTAATTTAGGACAGGAAATTAGAAAGAACACAACTGAAATTTCAGGGAAATTTAGGTGAGCAGAGTATAATTAACCCCTTTAGAATCTGATAAGGATACCAGACTTGACATACCTACTTTTTCAAAAAGTTTAATAACCACAAATGGGCAGGCCCTTGGTTTTTCAAGCAGAATAGTTTCCTGTAACCCCCATATCGGAGCATAGATTCAATACTGACTCTGAAGGAAAGAATCCTCCTACTGAGCCACCATTACTACCTCCCACAGCATTTAAATATTGCTTTGTGGTCCCCAGTCATTGGACTGACCCAATCCCATCCTTCTTAATTGGTAAGATCACAAACCAAGACAGTACTGTGTGTTTGGTTAGGTTAGTTCGAATACTTTTACCTGGATTGTGTGGTACTGTGTGGTTGAAAGATAATTTCATTTCCTAAATTTGTAATTTTTTCCATTGTGATGAAGTCCAAAACCAAACAAACAAATAAACAAAACAACAACTCTTTAGCGGCCTCCATATTACTTGGGTAATTACGTAATTTTTTATTTCTAGAGTAGAACACTTGCTGGTGAATCAAGAATATACTTCTTTTAAGAATTTTCTTTCTTATAATGACTGGCTTAGCAAATAACCTGAAACTCTTCTGGTATTCTTGTAGGAGAAACACATATCTCCTAAGCCTCTTCTTAATAATCCCTTTCTTTTCTCCATCTACCCCTTCTAAATAAATGAGTTGAGCTTAAGCCTACAGAGGAGAGTGGGCAGGGCTTACATATGGGATTTTTAAGGAAAGTATTGCCTGTATTGATCTCGTTTGGCCTTCCAACAATAATGAAAGCAAATTCTTCACAATTTATATTTTATGAAACTTTGCTACAGTCCTCTGGAAATATACAGTATTTAGAAAGAAATGAGGAAGAAAATGAACAAACAAGAGAAACATCAAAAAGTAGGAGTAATTCATATGAAAGAATGATACACAATCATTTAGGTAGGTGAATATAGTGAACTCGCACCAAAACAAATTACACATTGCTGTCACAAAATATGCCTTCCCCCACAACACAAAACAAATTGGAAGTAAATCAAAAACATCAGCCTCTAGTTTAATGACTCAGCTTGAAAATCCCCCTCCGCTGCACAAATCCTAATGAAAGGGCAGTTGTGATTGATCAAGTTGGCTGGAGTCTCTTGAAAAAGGACAACAAGAAAGCAGTTAACACTACCTGGCTCCCTTTCAGCTCATTGCAATGTGAGAAGCCATTGCAGAACTAGATTTCTAGACTTTTTGGCTTTGATACAGTATATAATAAATAATGCCCTGGCAGTCTGTGGCAGGTTCTTGCATGCTGTCAGTAGTTACTGTATGTGTCAGAATTTCAGATCTGCGATCCACAGTACTAGTCAGCTTCCTGGTCAGCTCCCCTACTGTAGAAGTGGATTTGTTTTAGTCTAAGACATCTCACAATATCAGAGAGAAGTGGGCTATTCGTAACTGACAATAGCTGCTCAGTTACATTTCTAAATTTGAGTAGTGCTAGCGGAGTGATGAGTCTAGAACACTGGAATAACACACACGCTATTTTGAGGAATGAATCCCTGGAATGAGGACTGGTCAAGGGTATTATATGCTGTTTAAAACCCTCCAGTGTCATGACAGAGCTTATTGAACTCTGCTAAGGACCTGTCTTTGGCATTGTAGAGGTGGTAGCAAGGTGCTCCTACTCAGCACTCCTAGAACTGTAATCACTATCATTGAGTTAGGAGCCTGAATGCCTGAAGTCAGCACCACAGCCTTACGTGACATTGCAGTAAGAGGGAGCAGTAAGGTCTCTCCTTCACAAAAGGAGAAGGGGGGAAAAAGTGGTATGTGAAAGACATTTGTCCATTAGATGTTCACACTAGCAGATGGAGAAACAGATTCAAAGGACTACTGCCAAAGCTACTGTGTGGGCAGGTGTTTTACTTGTTATTCATCTAACATAGGGATCGGCAACCTTTGGCACGTGGCTCGCCAGGGTAAGCACCCTGGCTGGCTGGGCCGGTTTGTTTACCTGCCACGTCAGCAGGTTCGGACGATCACGGCTCTCACTGGCTGCGGTTTGCTGCTCCAGGCCAACGGGGGCTGCGGGAAGCTGTGGGGGCCAAGGGATGTGCTGGCCGCAGCTTCCTGCAGCCCCCATTGGCCTGGAGCGGCAAATTGCGGCCAGTGGGAGCCGCGATCAGCCGAACCAGCTGACGCAGCAGGTAAACAAACCGGCCCGGCCTGCCAGCGTGCTTACCACGGTGAGCCACGTGCCAAAGGTTTCCGATCCCTGATCTAACATATTGTTGATATACTGTTGTTGTGTTTATTCAAATTAATGCTGTGTTCCTTTCCTCTGAATAAAGTTTTCCTTGTTTTTCATATGGGCTCAGTGCTTGACGGGGATGAAGTATTGCCTATTAAGGGTTTCCCAGGGAAGGTATTTATTTTTTCCCAGGTTTCTGGGTGGAGGCTTGAGTCAGTGATGTTTGTTAATTTCAAGAGCAACCCGTAGATATTTGAAGCCGGCCATTTTTGATGCCAACAACACCTGGTAGAAAGGTTACACATACTTATCCTATAATGCTAAAAGACACTAATTGACCTTTGGCTGATTGATTCCTGTTGAGTCTACAAGAATGTAATTTACTAATAACAATTACATTAATAGACAGCAGGTGGGACAGTGAGTTGTAGAAATGCAGACTTTTCTCCTTTTTTTTTGTTTTGCACATTCACGAATGAAGGCCAAGCAGAGACCTCGCTGAAATGGAACCCTTTATCTAAATGTTATGCCCTATGTGTAATGAATGTACATAAGGGAGCAGATTAAGGTTATTTTTTAAGCCTGAGTTAACTGTACACCCACAACTTTATACTAACAGGTTTTGGGGAATTTTGGGAGGATAATAATGGTGATGATGATGATATTTATTATCATTTTATTATTAATTAATAATGATTAATAATTAATAGCTTCACCTTGCTTCTGCATTACCTTAAGAATAACCATGTTCTGTGCTAATAAATTCATCATGTCCAAAAAGCACCCCCAAATCATCATGTAAGTAATAGGCGAAAGATTTATACGAGCTAATACTAGCTTAACTCAGTAAAGATGTTCTTGGAACAACTCTGCCAGAATGTTAGACAATAAACTGCATGAGATTATTTCCAGGTATGACTCAAATGGCCACCTGCTAAATATTTCATCTAGCACAAAATATCTGACCTTTGATAAGACTCTCAGTCACTGTCCTAAAGAGCACTGAAGAAAACATAATGTCCACTGTGCTGTGTAATACTCTTCCTTCTCTAACACCTGCTGTATTGCTACATTTGAACTTCCCCATTTTCACCAATCATTTCCAGTTTAAGATGACTAATATTGTTAGTCACAATTCTTAAGAAACACAGCCTCCAATATACTGTTGTTACTTCAATAAGGCATTTAGTAAACATTTTTATTTGCAGAGGTTAACATAAACAAGGAAGCCACAACTATTCAGTTTTCTATGTTTTCAAAATGTCTATTTAAATTATTCTGCAACAATTTCAATACCTCCTTTTCCCTAATATGTTACATGTACAATATGCATTTTTATTGTATAATAGTGCACCAAATTATGAATGGGTTTTTTTGTTCATTATTTCAGTCCCTAATTAAAAGGGCTGCTGTGTTAAGGATGCAAATGCCACCATAAAAACTTTTCAGTTTTTAGAGTATTTACATCTTTCACCTATACCCTTTAATTGCTGATTGACTGCAACTATATATTTACTCCTGCCCTGATTCATCATCCTTTAATTGTTTGTGTTGTGACAGTTCAGTTTTAAATGTAAGGTCAGAAATTTCAAAGTATGTTAATAGATTTTAAAGTCAGAAAACCATTATCTTCTAGTCTAATCTTCTGCATAATACAGGTCATAGGAATTCACCCAGTAATTCCTGATTGTGATCAATAACTTGTGATTTAGTTGCAGCATATCTTTTAGGAAGCTATCCACACTTAATTTAAAGACTTTGAGTGATAGAAAATCTACCATATCCCTCAGTAAACAGTTCTAATGGTTAATTACCCTCACCTTATTTGTACCTGATTTCCCATTAGACTTTTTCTAGCTTCAATTTCTAACCAGTAGATCTTATTGTCTTTATCTTCTAGATTAAAGAGACTTTTAGAATCATATATCTTCTCCCTATGTAATTACTTATTTTATGTGCATTTACATAGGTGAGGAAGTGGAATATAACTGCAAAAGGAATTTTCCAAGAGGTGATTTAAGCACACATAAGGCTGTTGTGAACAGTAGGGAGGCTGCAGCTAATATTTGTATGTTGTAGGCATGGACAAGGGGTTAGATGCTCAAACGGAGTTTTAAATTAGGTGTGAGGTCTCCTAAACATATTTAGGTGCTGAAAAGCTAGGCCAATGCAGAGCATGATTAAAGTGAGAGGCAACAGCCCAAGTTTATCCTTGATGCCAGGCAAGCAGAGGAGAGGATGCCAATAGGGAACATCAGAAAGTGTCTGCTAGTGGAGGAAAAGGGTAAGTGCAAGAAAACACAAATGTGTGGTGCTAATGTGAATTGTACCTAAATCATAGGTGAGGATACAAACAGAAAGATGGGACAAGGAACTAACTTCTGGATGGAAGGAGGGTGAGAGATGCCCGTTTTCTCTTCCTCAGCTGATTCACCTACTTCATGGTGACTGCTGGGAAGTTGTTCTCACTTGTCATATGCCCATATGTGTGGGTACACCTCTTAGAGCAGTCTGATTGGGAGTTTGGTGCCACCAGCAGAATGTAAAGTGAATTCACAAACTCATCATGAGATGTTACCTTGCCACATAGACCATACACACCTGATTCTTTACTTTCAGTTATATGAATTGTGTCAGGGTTCAAAAGGTTAATATCCTGTCACATGAGAGGGTTTGTTAACCATTGTTACTATTACAAAGGGGAAATAATTCAAGTAAGGCTCAGCACAGTTTACATTAGTGTAGTGGGGGTATAGAAAGAAAAGGAATGGGAAGAGACTACACACTTCATACATGGTCTGCAGTTTTGAAAAAGCAGGATGGACTGGGGCACCACAGCTTCCTTATGGGAGACAGTCTGTTGCCCTCTGCTTGGGCTGAAGTTCCCACTCCATCTTGGCATTTAGGCAGATCCAGCTTTGTCTTGGTATTCAGGCAGAGTACCTAACACTTCTTTTTTCTGTCCTCCAGGACTCTCTCATCACTTGCATCATCTCTCAAACAGCATTCACAGCATCGAGCACCTTCATCTGGCCTGGGACAAGGACACAAGGAACCTGACCTCCTCTTTGGTGAAATTTGCATTCCTCTTTTGGAAAGTTTCTGAAAGGCTGGCTGCCTCAGAAACACCATTAGGAACAGGTAAGGATAATTGGATGGCAACCGATACCAAATTCTGATTTGAATTTGCATATGCTACTAATAATGAAACTGGGTAGCAGAATGGTTGCCACCCTTTGTACACCTGGTAAGTTGTGTGCTTACCTTTTGAAAATGTGTCTGATAATTCTGAGGCTAGCCATGCCAGGCCCCGCATATATGCACAGCATAAGCTTAAGTTGGAGGATGCATCTCACAGTGTCCTTTTACCTTGCTAGCAGACTGACAGACTGGAATTTGAGCACCTAAGTTGCGTGCTACTGTTCCTATTTTTTGCTCTCGGTTGGGTATCTGGACCTTTTATAAACAGGAGATGGGAAATTCAAGATGCTCACAGATATGTTTTTCTCATACTGGCCTTGCTTTGGTAGACACAAGTATCAGTCTACTATTCAATAGATAAGCCTTTGATAGCCATGTTTTTCCAAAAATCTCCATCTGTCTATAAATACTAAATAAAACTTGTGTTTTGGTGCAATATTTGCACAGCTAGCAGTTGACCCAGATCATATTTGTGATTAAATGAGATATTTTATATTACTCTGGGGAAATCCCCAGTTTCGAAACCTGCCAGTCTATCCTCAGACTACTTTTGCAGAGCTGTTGAACCTTATTTCCTGAGTTCCAGGTATTTCTTTTGGACTAGATATACCATGACATTTGTTCATCATTCTAAGTCACTGTTGTCAATTTTTTGTTCATGTGTTGGTATTGCATCCATTCTCTCTGGTGCTGATTTGACATTATCAAACATTTAAGTTTAAATAGAGCTGGCTGCATAATTTTTTGCATACCTTTTAGCACACTGCAAACTGAATTGCAATTTGCAACCTTTTGGAATTTGGTTTTTACGAAGATTTATGGCAGTGATTTTTTTTTCATACAAATGTCTGATATTTATTTCATGAAGACATTACATTTACTTAAGATGGGAGCAAAATTAAACCGGGACCCTAAACGCCAAGCCAGTATTAAAACATTTAAATGACTCTCAGAGATGTGTCCTCATCTTTTGCAGCTAGAACTATGCAAGTTTACTGTTCAGAGTCCTGACTCAGTGGCAATTAAATAAACCAGAAAAGGATCTGGCCCCACGATTTGCAGTTGGAGTTCTGCCTGTACAACCACAAACAATTACTTTGTCATAAGAGATCATTAATTTTCAGTTTGACCTCAGCCCATGATGTTACAGTAGCCTAATTCTTCTAACAGTGATGTTACAAGTAAGGTTTGAGTCCAGGGGCCTGGAAAGGAAAATATTTAAATTGTTCTAAAAACTCCTTAGACTTGCACTCTAGCTCCTCCTAACTCCACAGACTGTTCCCACATTATCTATTAGGCAATCAAACATCCAGTGTTTTGAACTTCTTCTTAGTTACAGATACCCTTATCCAGCCAGGGAACAGAAATGATACTCTGCGACTAAGGTGACCAGTCATACAGAAATAATAATGAATAGCAACAATAGGCTGAAAGACGCTAAAATATGTTTGTATAAAGCATGTGTTGAAAAACACATTTATAACAATTCACAAGCAGAATAAAGGGTGAAATTCATTGATTAAATTGTTTACTGTGAATAGCTCATCCAGTTCTATTTGAAGGTATTGCTGTTATTACAATACAATGCTAGAAAAGCTTTTGTGAACCTATGGACACATCAACAGCTGTCCATGGAAAAGAATTATTATTAGAGAATAGTGTCCTATTTTTAACAGATAACCCAGATTCCAGGATTCAATTAGAATGAAGAGCCCATCTCTACATTCTTGTACATTCAGACATTTGGCATTCTAAGATTTTATATAATGCATCTTAAAGTGTTGTAATTGTTTGTTACTGCTTTTAACTCAGTGCAACACCTCAAATATTAGCGTAGCAGGACAAGGTCAAACTGCTTTGTAAATATATTCACATTATTATCTATATGATAAGATTCCAGGATTGTCATGCTGTGTGTCACTCTGAAGCCTAGAATGTCTGTTGAGTCAGTATGAAGCGATGGAAGCAGCTATAAGCATGGTTGGGAGCTCTTTTTGTTTAGATTATCACCAGGTTCAATCATCACTTGACCTTGTGAAAAACATCTGGAATGTTGGAATCCAAAGGTTCTGCAGCAATTGAAATGTGTCCATTGATCAGAAGAAGGTAACAGCTTCATGGGGTAACAAAGAAGTGGTTCTGCCTCCAGCGAGGAAGTAGCATTTTACACAAACTTTGGGGAACACATACAAACGGCAACATTGTTCACTATAACACTGCACATGGAAACAAGGGCACCTATTTTTGGCTTTTTACGCAAGTGACTTTATGAATTATACTCATGCAGGAGATTTCAGCTACTATTTTATTATAATGTTTCCATGTGTCAGCCCTTCCAGTTTTGGTTCACAGAGGGTTCAAGTGTTTTTCTTTTTACCAGTTAACATGAATATGCAGAGTCTGAAGTCTGAAGAGGCTTGCTTTTAAACAAACTCAGTTTTCCTGTGGTTAAAACTTGTTGTAAACTCCTGTGTAAGATTCATATCTGACCGTTTCTTTCCAACTTCGCACTGGTTAATACAAGATTGGATGGCACCAGAAATAGAACTAGACTTCAGCTGTGATGCAATAAGTAGAACTCTGATTTCATGAGAACAAATTTTCCTTTCTAAAACTGAGCTATAATTTACTATGTGAGATAAACTCTACCATTATGATGAGAGTTTCCCCTAAGGGGGGGAATTACACAGGAGAATTAAGCCTCTGCCAGTCTGCATGGTAAAGACATCCGAGTGGATATATAAAATAAGTTACAATGGGCTGATTTCCCCCTCCCAGTGGGAAAAGAAAAAGAAAGAAAGATAAAACCCTGTGGTTTTCATCTCAGGAGAAGGAAATTTTAGCACAGAAATTTCCTCACATTGTTCCATCAAATGAGAGAGGGTAGGTGTGAGAATAGGGGATAGAGGTTTCCTTGGTATCTCTCCACCACCCCCAACTGCAGTATAACAGGCCATGAAGTCTGGTCAGATACCTAGGACAGAAGAATCCCATGCACTGCTACAGACTAGGGACCGAATGGCTAGGTTGCAATTCTGCAGAAAAGGACCTAGGGGTCACAGTGGACGAGAAGCTGGATATGAGTCAAGAGTGTGCTCTTGTTGCCAAGAAGGCTAACGGCATTTTGGGCTGTATAAATAGGGGCATTGCCAGCAGATCGAGGAACGTGATCGTTCCCCTTTATTCGACATTGGTGAGGCCTTATCTGGAATACTGTGTCCAGTTTTGGGCCCCACACTACAAGAAGGATGTGGAAAAATTGGAAAGAGTCCAGCGGAGGGCAACAAAAATGATTAGGGGTCTGAAGCACATGACACATGAGGAGAGGCTGAGGGAACTGGGATTGTTTAGTCTGCAGAAGAGAAGAATGAGGGGGGATTTGATAGCAGCCTTCAACCACCTGAAGGGGGGGGGTTCCAAAGAGGATGGAGCTTGGCTGTTCTCAGTGGTGGCAGATGACAGAACAAGGAGCAATGGTCTCAAGTTGCAGTGTGGGAGGTCCAGGTTGGATATTAGGAAACACTATTTCACTAGGAGGGTGGTGAAGCACGTAGGGAGGTGGTGGAGTCTCCTTCCTTGGAGGTTTTTAAGGCCCGGCTTGACAAAGCCCTGGCTGGGATGATTTAGTTGGGAATTGGTCCTGCTTTGAGCAGGGGGTTGGACTAGATGACCTCTTGAGGTCCCTTCCAACCCTGATATTCTATGATTCTATGATTCTATGGATCTACAGGGGGCTGCATTGATCCTGAGGGATCCAAAGGATACCATGGAAGGCCTGTGCCTCTGCTGAAACTCACTGTAGCCATACTTAGGGGTTAAAGAGGAACCCATACCACAGTGGAGGGTCAGCAGAAAAGATAATTCAGCCCCAGACAGTATTATCATTTTGTGTAAACTCTATGGGGCAGATCAAAACAATACGTGTCCTGTCTGGCCAAATTCCAGTTCTGGTTCAGTTCCCCAGTCCAGAGAAGGGGCCTCCAGAGGTGACACAGAGCTGCAAAAGCAGCTTAGACCATAGAGGGGAGGACAGGGAGGATAAAATAAGAGCACAAATGGTTGCCTCTGTGTGCAGTGCAATTGCAGATCTGTGGAGTATAATAACTCACAATATACTGACATGTAAATTCATGTTAGTTCATATATGTCATGTAAGACCAATATCTAATCTATTGTATAATACATAGTATTAACAGCTACACTATATTACATACATTTTTGCTCCATGGTGGAGGAATACCTAGTCACTAAGACTCAGCCCTGAGGCAGCAAAACAGTTCTGATCTTGGCAAAACAAATGTCCTATTGTAAAGCTGAGATATAACTATGTCAGCCAAAATCTAAAGTAATTATGAGACTTTCCACTAACTGGGGAATTACAGGAGTGTGTAGGTTTCTGCCCTGAATACACAGTCTAGGTTTTAGCTGTCAAATAATTCATATCTAAGGGAAATTTTCCCTTGTAAATCTGAAATATTTTACATGAGCATTAGGGTACATAAGAACCTAAGAACGGCCATATTGGGTCAGACCAAAGGTCCATCTAGCCCAGTATCTTGTCTTCCGACAGTGGCCAATGCCAGGTGCCCCAGAGGGAATGAACAGAACGGGTAATCACCAAGTGATCCATCCCTGTCACTCTTTCCCAGCTTCTGGCAAACAGAGGCTAGGGACACCATCCCTGTCCATCCTGGCTAATAGCCATTGATGGAGCTATCCTCCATGAATTTATCTAGTTCTGTTTTGAACGCTGTTACAGTCTTGGCCTTCACAACATACTCTGGCAAGGAGTTCCACAGGTTGACTGTGTGTTGTGTGAAGAAATACTTCCTTTTATTTGTTTTAAACCTACTGCCTATTAATTTCATTTGGTGCCTCCTACTTCCAAAATTTCTTTCTTGAGTGGTAACAGCCAATTTAGACCCCATCATTTTATATGTATAGTTGGGATTATTTTTTCCACTGTGCATTACTTTGCATTTATTAACATTGAATTTAATCTGCCATTTAGTTGCCCAGTCACCCAGTTTTGTGAGATCCCTTTCAGGGCCGGCTCCAGGGTTTTGGCCGCCCCAAGCAGCTAAAAGAAAAAAAAAAAAAGCCGCAATCATGATCTGCGGTGGCAATTCAGCGGGAGGTCCTTCGCTCCGAGTGGGAGTGAGGGACCGTCCGCCGAATTGCCGCCGAATATCTGGACGTGCCGCCCCTCTCCAGAGCAGCCGCCCCAAGCACCTACTTGCCAGGCTGGTGCCTGGAGCCGGCCCTGATCTCTTTGTAGCTCTTCGCAGTCTGTTTGGGATTTAACTATCTTGAGTAGTTTTGTATCACCTGCAAATTTTTCCATCTCATTATTTACCCCTTTTTCCAGATCATTTACGAATATGTTGAATAGTACTGGTCCCAGTACAGAGCCCTGGGGGAAACCACTATTTACCTCTCTCCATTCTGAAAACTGACCATTTATTCCTACCCTTTGTTTCCTATCTTTTAATCAGTTACCAGTCCATGAGAGAACCTTACCTCTTATCCCAGGACTGCTTACTTTGCTTAAGAGCCTTTGGTGAGGGATCTTGTCAAAGCTTTCTGAAAATCTAATTACACTATATCCACTGGATCCCCCTTGTCCACATGCTTGTTGACCCCCTCGAAGGATTCTAGTAGATTGGTGAAGCATTATTTCCCTTTAAAAAAACCATGTTGACTCTGCAGTTTCACATTTATTATTGTTTAGTTTATCAATTTGTTCCCAAGCCTCCTCTAATGGCAGCTCAATCTGGGACAGTTCCTCAGATTTGTCACCTAAAAAGAATGGCTCAGGTCTGGGAATGTCCCTTAGAAGACCGATGCAAATAATTAATTTAGTTTCTCCACAATGGCCTTATTGTTCTTGAGTGCTCCTTTAGCATCTCGAGGAGTCCGATGGCACCTTAAAGACTAACAGATTTATTTGGGCATAAGCTTTTGTGGTTAAAAAGCCACTTCTTCAGATGCATGGAGTGAAAATTACAGAAACAGGAATAAATATTTATTGGCACATGAAGAGAAGGGAATTACCCTGGGGATGAGGGGTTTGGGGTGACGGAGGGGGCTCTGGGTTTTGGGGGGCTCAGGGCTGAGTAGGGTGACCAGATGTCTCGATAAAATTGGGACTGTCCCGATATTTCGGTGTCTGTCCCGCGTCCCAACCTCAGCCTACAGGACTCGGGGTTTGTTTTTTTTTGCTCTGCCGGCGGGCACCCCACCCTCCCATGTGTCCTGATATTTTCTTCCCCTCATCTGGTCACCCTAGGGCTGGGGCAAGTGGTTGGGGTGCGGGCTTACCTTGGGTGGCTCCCAGTCAGTGGTGCAGCGGGGCTAAGGCAGGCCCCTGCCTTTCCTGGCTCCCTGCTGTGCCCCAGAAGCAGCCAGCAGGTCTGGCTCCTAGGCGGGGGAGAGTGAGAGGCAGGAGGCTCCACACACTGATCTTGCCCGCAGGCACACACACCCCCAGCTCCCATTGGCCACGGTTCCCAACCAATGGGAGTGTGGAGCCAGTGCTCGGTGCATGCAGGGGCAGCACACAGAGCTCCGTGGCCCTCCCGTATAGGAGCTGGACCTGCTGGCCGCTTCCAGGGCACAGTGCGGTGCCAGGACAGGTAGAGACTAGCCTGCCTTAGCTCTGCAGCACCGCCAACTGGACTTTTAATGGTCAAAAACTGGAAACCTGGCAACCTTATATGAGAATCAAAAAGACACAAAGATTGGAAAAATGTTTGTTTTTTCTGACTTTGCCAGCTAGATCAGTGTATCTAAATAAAGCCTCACTGTGAAAAAATGAGTGAAAGTGGTTTATGCTGAATTTCAGCTTCCTGATCACATTAGATAGACATAGCCAATCAGAGAAAAACAAGAAATGTATGTAACGTCCACCATATGCTGCAACCTATGTGAAGTGACCAAGCAAACAGGCGCTGAATTGAAATACAAAGTCAACTGAGGTCTATTAAAAGTTCAGATATCCAAAGACAGAAAAAAGTTTGCAAAACGCTTTTACAGACCATTCATGATCATGAGCAAAATCTGATGCTGGTTTGTGGACACTGTTGGAACTTGAACCAAGGCTCTGATTTCAAGTACTTTCATAGTTCATATAGCTCTGATATTAAACTACAGCTGCATGTCAGTTAGCAGGTCCTTATGTGTTTGAGTGATTACTGCCAAACTGATGGATGAAACTGTGAACGCTGTGAAGAATTCTTCCAGGTCTGCACTTTGTATTGTAGATGATAATATATTATGTGGTTTTATTTTGTTGCTTTCTTTCTCCAAACCTTTGTCTTCAGATGTGACATATTAATGAACTGAATTCTGAACTGGAAAAACAACTATGGTTTAACAACTCTGAGGCCTATATTTATCAACATAGAATAATATTACCCAAATCACAATTTATGTATAAAATACCCTCTGTACTACTAAGCAAAAGAATAATACAAATCCTATAATATTCCTTTACTAAAATAAAATTAACAGAATATTTTCTTAATTGTTTAATGTCTTACTCCTCTCACTTCATTCCTTTCATCCTTATTTTTCTTGTTTTTCTTTATTCATATTTCATCTCTTGAACTCTTTATCTCTTTAATCCCTTATCCTTTATGTTCTTGTTTTATCTCTCATTCCACCATTTTCTTCCATGTTTCTTAAGCCTATCTCCCTTTCCAAGCTAGGCTCCCCAGGCTTCACATGCCCTCTGATCCCTTTTCCCTTTCCCCCAGTTCTGTACCTTTCCCATCTCTTTCATTTTCCTTTCAGCAATCTGCACAGAACAATACTAGAAGTAGAGTTGGCAAGCTGACAAAAAAGAACAGTTGGAAAGAAAAGTTTACTCAAAGAAAGAGACATATTTCTTTTAAAAAAATATCTATGAGAAGGTGTTTGCCAAATCATCTGCTTCTTCAAATGTGGAACTTATAGTAATGCTGTTTCTGCAGTGTTCATGTGGGGGAGGGAACAGGAAGCACTTTCAGGATACCAGATGTCTTGAGTACAGATAGGTGGGATTCAAACGTGCAGCAGGACATCAGTAATTCAGCCACAGGTGTTATTTCTCATCCATCAGTTATACAAAAATAACTATTATTTTACTTCTGTAACTGATGGATGAGAAATACTTCTGTATTTGCACTGGTGTGACTGCTGCTGCAATACTGTGTCCAGTTCTGGTGTCCACAATTCAAGAAAGATTATGATCAATTGGAGATGGTTCAGAGAAGAGCCTTGAGAATGATTAAAAGTTAGAAAAATAGTGATAGACTCAAGGAACGCAGTCTATTTAGTTTAAAAAAGAAAAGTTTAAGGGTGACTTGATTATAGTCTATAAGTAAGGTCCTTTTAATTTGCAATTGCGAAAATTGTGGATCCCGCAATATTAGGCTTCCACCGCAATTTTGTCAGCTGGTCAGCTAACACCAAGAGCCCTGACATGTGCAGGGCTGACAGCGAGAGTCCCACCATGCACAAGACTGAAAGCGAGAGCCCCTGTCATTAGCCACTGGGGGCTGACAGCGAGAGTCCTGCCGTGCACAGAGCTGACAGTGGGAGCTCCGGACATCAGCCACCCAGGGCTGACAGTGGGAGCTCTGGCTGTCAGCCACTGAGGGCTGACAACAGGAGCCACGCTATGTGTGGGACTAACAGCGGGAGCCCCACCATCAGCCACCCAGGGCTGACAGCGGGAGTCCTAGCTGTCAGGTGCTCGCAGCTAAAAAGCAGGAAGGCTGCCAGGGCACAGGGCTGACAGTGAGAGCCCCGGTCATCAGTCCCAGATAGCTGGAACCCGGGGCTCGCACATTCAGCCCCATGCATGGCGGAGCTTGTGCTGTCAGCCCTGTGCATTAATGACTGTAATATAGTGGCAGCAAAATGTCTGGTTATCAAAAAAATTTAGCAAGCATGACATATTTGATTGTTTATATTATTCAAGCAATTTTTTCTTAAGCAAATAGGTCTCTGGCTTTTCCAAATTACTGCAATTAATAAAGGTCCATTATTACTTTTCTGAGATTTTCCATGTCTTGTCTGCAACTCAGCCACAATTATTTGACAATCATCTCACGATTCAAGTAGGGCCTTATCTATAAGTGACTACATGGGAAACAACTATTTAATAATGGGCTCTTCAATCTAGCAGAGGTATAACATGATTCAATGGCTGGAAGTTGAAAGTGGACAAATTCAGACTAGAATTATGGTGTAAACTTTTAACAGTGAAAATAATTAGCCATTGGAACAAACCACTGATAATTTTAAAACCAAGAGTGGATGTTTTCTAAAAGATATGCTCTAAGAATTATTTTTGGGAAGTTCTTTGGCCTCAGTTATACAGGAGGTCAGACTAGATGATCACAATGGTCCCTTCTGGAATCTATGTGAAGTTAACATTAAGGGTTTGGTGTAAAATGTCAAAAGCCAAGAAACTCAGAAGTTGCACATTTTCATTTATCTTGTCTCATTCCAGAAAGGGTATTATATGGAGTCTCCAAATAGTGAGATAGGGTACATGTAGTGATTATTCTCAGGTGACAATGGCAAGATGTACATAAGAACATAAGAACATAAGAATGGCCATACTGGGTCAGAACAAAGGTCCATCTAGCCCAGCATCCTGTCGTCCATCTAGCGCAGCATTCTACCAGGTGCCCCAGAGGGAATGAACAGAACAGGTAATCATCAAGTGATCCATCCCTTGTCGCACATTTCCAGCTTCTGGCAAACAGAGGCTAGGGACACCATCCCTGTCCATCCTGGCTAATAACCATTGATGGAGCTATCCTCCATGAATTTATCTAGTTCTTTTTTGAACCCTGTTATAGTCTTGGCCTTTACAACATCCTCTGGCAAGGAGTTTCACAGGTTGACTGTGCATTATGTGAAAAAAATACATCCTTTTGTTTGTTTTAAAACTGCTGCCTATTAATTTCATTTGTTGTCCCTAGTTCTTATGTTATGAGAAGAAGTAAATAACATTTCCTTATTTACTTTCTCCATGCCAGTCATGATTTTATAGACCTCTATCATATCCCCTTTAGTTTTCTCTTTTCCAAGCTGAAAAGTCCCAGTCTTATTAATCTCTCCTCATACGCCTAATCATTTTTGTTTCATACCCATAATAATTTTGTTGCCCTTTTCTGAATCTTTTCCAATTCCAATATATCTTTTTTGAGATGGGCGACCACATCTGCACGCAGTATTCAAGATGTGGGCGTACCATGGATCTATATAGAGGCAATGTGATATTTTCTGTCTTATTAACTATCCCTTTCTCAATGATTCCCAACATTCTGTTCACTTTTTTGACTGCCACTGCACACTGAGTGGATGTTTTCAGAGAACTATCCACAATGACTCCAAGATCTCTTTCTTGAGTGGTAACAGGTAATTTAGACCGCTTCATTTTATATGTATAGTTGGGATTATGTTTTCCAATGTGCATTACTTAGCATTTATCAACATTGATAAATTGTAAAGGCATATCAGGACCCCCAGGTCTGAACCCCAAGTCTACAGGGTTTATGGGTGTGGCCACACTCCAACCCTCCACCTATCATTCTGGTAACAACTGCTTTTCTGGAATCCATGAAGCCCAGCCCCAATTTGAGGCCCCGTCCCTGAGGTCCTATTGGTGGAGTCCGGTTGCTGGTTGGCTCACTGACCCTACGTAAGCCAGTAACAGAAAGAGAAAGCTGTCTGAACAACTGGGCTCTACTTTGCTTTGGATTGTGTATACTTTGTGGTACTTGCTCCCACTTCCTGATTTCCTGGCCTGGTGTGACTCCTGGTAGCTGATTTGTGGTTCTGATCTCCAGTTTCTCTCCTGCATCTGACTCCCAGGTATCCTGACTCATGATTCTGATCTCCAGTTTGTCTTCTGCTTCTGACCTTCTGGTATCCTGACACTGCTGTCTCATGACTGCAGACTCTGGCTCTGACTGCTAGGTCTGGCTGCTCATGAGCTATCTGTGATAAGATATCAGGTTCCTGCCTATCACATGGTAGATCTGTGTGGGATTATGAAATAAAAGGGGAAGTTAATGTAAAGGAGGTCACCTTAGGGAAAGGATGTGTCCTCTCCCCTCCTACCTAGCTGAAGCTTGAAAGGCCTTGATTAGTTAGCATCCAGTAGTTTGGGTTGATTTGTTTTGGTTTTGAGTTTGCTTTTGGAAATAAAGCAAGCCCCAAAGAAAGGAATGTGAAGTGACACATGTGTAGGTTACTCTTTCAGTCAGTCTCCATTTCTTGAATTAGCTTGATTTACATGGACTTTTAAGAGTTACAAGAAAACAAATGATTAATTAGGTCAAACTTGGGGCCTTCCAAACTTGACATTGTCCAGCTTACATTGTCATTGACATTGTCCAGCTTACATCACTATGGATTCAGATACAGGAATCTAACAGTTGTGAAGAATAAGTCTGTGTCAACTCTCATGACTGTGTGAAATATTTTTCTCTATTTTTTCTTTTATTAACATACAATCGTCATGTACTTATAAGTAGCTCTCTTCCATAACCTCTGCATCATAATTAAACAGTATCCATCAGTGTAATAACTGGGCCACTTTAAAGGTATAATATTTCAATCAGTTATTTTTCAAAACACAAACCAATATGTCTATATCACTGACTAATTGCTTGCTCCTCTTTTATATCAAAGCTATTTTTCACATATACTGACTTTTAAAGGTGCAGGGCAGAAAGCAGCAGAGTTCGGAGTGAATGACTCAAGTAGTGTTTTCTACCCAGGTTACCTATGATCAGTAAATTACAAAAAATGTAAACTAATAAAGTTTGGTATTTTATTGTGGCTTCCTCTGACTACTAGCAGCCCATCCTGTACATCAAAGTTCAGAAAGAACACAATGAGTCACAATCAAAACCAAGAGAATGCTGCATGAACAATTACTGTACATAAATTGCACTCTGGTATTTCATTTCTGTGCCAACTCACTGGTAACACAGCTCATTTCCTTATTTTTTTCCTGCATTTTTCATCCATAATAGTGAACAGCTCTGTTAATCTGCTCATGGAGCTTGGAATTTTTGTTGGACTTTATGAAGCCCTCTACTGGAACATGTTAGGCTACATCCCATTCTTCTTTAGAGCCATTTGTGCAGGATCCACAACAGCTCTATGTTTCTGCCAGGCTTTTGCTCCACAAGACATCATTATGCATACTTGGAGTGTCTCCTTTGAAATCTAGAATCAAAGTATCTCCCAGAGAAAAATCAGCCCTACATGAGCTCATGCCCCAGCTTAGCAGCTCTACACCATCTGCTGTGAAACCAGTGCAGATCCCTTAATATGTACTACTACTTGCAGAACTATCCTCATGAGCCATCAGCCCAGTTCAGAGCAAAGATAGTAGGTCACAAACATCCACTCCTGAATACCGTATAACATAGGGCCAAATTTGTTCCTTCATTTGGTGCTATTGGAACAGTCATAGTGACTGATCATCCTGGAATTTCATTTTACACTGAATCCCTCATGCGTTGACTGTGGCTGACACTGTTGATGATAGGCAGTATGGCTTAGCGGACAAAGCACTGGACTGGGACACAGGAGATCTGGGTCCTATTTGTGGTTTGGCCACTGGCCTGCTGGGTGACCATGAGCTAGCTACCTCACTGTTCTGTGCCTCAGTTTTCCCATATGTAAAATGGGGATAATGATGCTTACCTGCCTTTGTAAATGATGAAAAACACTCCATAAGCGCTAGATATTATTTCTATTTTGCATCAGAAGCAAACAGGCATGTTGATCTATCATCTACTTTTATATAACATAGTATTTGAGGAATGCAAATTCTTTAAGGGTGTTGCTGTTTTTGTTAACATGCTGTACGATTTTCATGGGAGGGAAATTAGGTAATGAATTCAAAAGCTAGTTTATTTGCATTGAACAATTACCTATACATTATAAGAGCTCTACGGATTAGCATGTGTTTTAAGAGCTCCACTTTTCACAAGCAACATTGTGAGCTAGAAAAATTTTGATGACAAGCAGCACTAACTGACATTTTTCTCAAGCATTTTGCAATAAGACAAAAAAGTGGGAAGTATGATAACATCAGAATTAGCTCCCCTTCCGAAAAGTTTTGTTAAATCATAATTTTTCCTTTTAGAAAATTAGATAGAATTGCATATATGCTATGTTACTATCTGAAACGTGAAGAGGACAGGAGGTACAAAAAGGATTTTCATATTCTCAGAATAATCACATCATTTTGTATCCAGCTCTAGATATATGTATCTTGAATAAACATTTCCTTCACTTTTTGTGCCTCTTGTTGTGTGGCCTTTAGCAGATCACTTAACCATTCTCTGCTTCAGTTTATCCATCTGTAAAGTGGGTAGAACAATACCAACCTGCAAGTTGTGCCGCATGGCTTGGTATGATCTAGCAGCTAAAACATAGGGCTTGGGAGTCAGGAGGTGTAGGGCTCTGATCCTGCAGTTGATAACATGTGAACTGGGTTTCGAAATCAACGTGACTTCATTCAGACATAGTACAAGGATGGAGCAAAAAAGGCGTGTCTACATTTTAAATGCTGCTGCACTGCTGTAGTGCTGCAATGAAGATGCTACCTACACAAATGGGAGGGCTTTTCCGGTTGGTGTAGGTACTCCACCTCCCCAAGAGGGAGTAGGTAGGTTGACAGGTGAATTCTCCTGTTGATCTAGCGCTGTCTCCATAGGGGGTTATGTCAGTTTAATTGCGTCAGTGAGGGGTGTGGATTTTGCACACTCAAGTAATGTATTATACCGATCTAATTTCTTACTGTAGACAAGGCCTTAGTTTTGACGCATTCACTGACTTTGTGTGTAATTTTAGGTAAGTCACTTATCCACTCTGTATTTAATGTTGCCATCAGTAAAAAGGACCGTAATACATATATATTTCATGGAGGTGCTGTGAGGATTATGGCCTAATCGTGGAAGGAGCTACATGCAGATGGTTCCTTGCACTCACATGGAGCTCATTGAAGTCAACGAGGGTGAAATTAGTGCAGGGGTTCACCCACAGACAGCTCCTTTCAGGATCAGGACTTTAAAAAAAAAGTTTCTGGAAATCCTTGAGTGAAAAATGTTAGTGTATAAAATTGCAAATTATTAACATTTATAAACTACTTTGGCATCCTTGAATGAAACCTACTATAGAGTGTATTATTAATAAATAATAATGTTTCTATGTGTGAATTGTGAGAACATTAAGAATTTCAATCTTTATCTGCAAAGGAAAGACCTGTACTTTCTCCTTTTCCTCGTTCTCCCACACTAACTAAATGTGGCAGAAAAAAGTAGAAACAGAAAGGGTCATGTTTGGTCCTCAAAATTTGAATATGGTGGTTTTTTTTCTTTGCCACAGATGCTCCATGCCCATCAGCTGCTGTGTTCTTCTGAAAGAGGGAGAGAGAGAATTTGCTAATAACATGGGTAACCTTAAGTGTAGGCATGCATAAAAAATTGCTGAAAATTGAGTTGTGGTACATGTTCTTATTTTAGATTTGCCCTTGTTAACGTCTTTTTAATAAACAGGTGCACACACTTCCCCAAGCTGTCAGTGTTGTTTACCCAGTCTGTACACTTTATAAATCTACTAATGGAATAGATCCAATCATCTTAAGGATCTGCTTTAATAACCAGACCCTCAAAGTTTTCATGAAAATACTTTCTTATAGTCCTGCTGGTTGTTTCAATACCAGCTTTACAAGCTTTGTTTTTAAAGATAGCACAAGAATAAGAGGCTTCAGTACAATATTTTGTGTAACATGCTTCATAGACATTTTACAGAGTAACAAATGTGGCAACGAGAGAAAGAGATAGAGATGAAAGGTAAAGGAAGGGGAAGAAAGGTAGATTTCCAACCAAGTTTTGATATCAAGTACAACACTGATAATACATAGCCATACAAGAAGGCTCCAGATGGCATGAGCTGCGAAGGCGAAAGCTCTTGCACCAACATTATTAAGTTTACTTAAGAAGTGCTCAGGTATTGTGGCAATTATACCAGGATAAAGATGAGACTGTAAAAAGGCAGAGAAGAGGCTACCACTATGTGAGTGGCATCACTAAGAAGGCTAATAGTGAGAGACATCAATGAGATAGGCTGGACCGATAATTAAATTACTGATAGCTAAATAGGTAAATATGCTAGTGGTACATTATTAACAGTATTTTTGTCTCATGAGCTTACAAGTCACATCACTGGAGACCAGATATTTCTAGTTGTCCGATTCTGGATGGCTAACACTAATTGCAGACAAGCAGAAAATTGCTGCAAGTAATACCATGGAAAGAGCTCTGCATTTAATTCTGCAGTGAATGAGCTGCTTGTGAAGTGTCAGACTGAGAATTTAATCCTCTATTTATCTACAGAAAAGTTAGGGAAAGGCAGTGGCAATGCAAGCTTCCCCAAACTATCCTTCCTTACTAAGTCCAAGTACCCCTGATCTCTAGGGGTGAGTGGGCAATACAGTCTCCATACTTTTTCCATATTGCACCTCTTTGTAGACATTGCGAACAAGGTTGTCAATTGTGATGTTTCTGTTATGTGAACAATTGTCCACTAAGAATTTGAGATCGTTAATATATTTAATAAAAGCTACCAAACAGCTGCCATATGGTGACAACTTCTGGACACTGGGTTGGACTCAAGCCTGTGACCTAAATGTGAAAAGCTCTATAACCCATTACAAATCCCAGAAGCCATCTAGCCGCCACTAATCTATTTTAAGTGACTGGAACCTAGCTATTGCTTTTGATGACTTCATATGGCTACAAGTTGCAGAGTGCCTCATTAGGTCAAAAATCTTTGACTACTCTCTACCTTGCTCTGCTTCACTGTGCCTGACAAGGAACTACACTGACTATGTAGCCTTTACGATTAATGGTGCTCTTTTGGGGGAAAAAGAAGAAAAAAACACCTTTTACAGCAGCAGGATTGGATCTAGGACAGATCCAGTGATTTGCAGTGAAAAAAGTAACTAAAGGGCTCATTAGAGGGAAAGTTATTAGGCCAAGCAAATAGTTAATCCCTGTCACATAGAGGTAAAATAGTTGCCAACCTTGAACTCTAAATTAAAGGCACTCTCTGAGCACAAGAGAAGTGACTCCTTTCTGCAGCTTCCTCAGTACCATCCCTCTACCATAATGCTGTGGTCTTTTTCTTTCTTTAAATTCTGGGCTCCAACTAATTACTGGCAGGAAGTGCCTATTTTTATGTCATTAGTATGCAAATGTGTGAGAGAAGTAGGAAAATATTCAAAAGGCACTGTAACAATATATGTCTACAGACTACTAGCCAATTAAAAATGGTACTATGACTGCAGACCCCAGCAGAAGACTATGGCCAAAACATTTATGCTTCAGCACCTACAGTTTAACTTTGATGGAAACTGTAAACTCAGCACCTCTGAAAATCAGACCCATGACATCTCAGATTGGCCACTCAAAAACTGGTAGACACTTTTAAAGATTTTGGTCTTTATTTCTCTGTCTCAGTTTCTCCACTCATAAATTGGGGATAAACAACCTTATTTTCCTATTTTCCAAGGTATTGCGAGGAAAAAAATTTAATGAGACTGATACTTCCTGCAATTTTTACTCAGTGTGAGTCCCAACGGGACACCTGACATGAGGAAAGTCTGCAAGATCAGGTCCAATTTTGTCAAATGTTATATAATACAAATGTTTAGTATTATTATTCTCATAAGATTTTCAGTATTTCCTGCTTCCACTTAGGTTAAAAAAATAGCAAGAACTGCCTGTCTTGTGATATTTTGGCACTTCCACTGCTGGATGGTATCAGGAAGTGCAGAAGCACATAACAATGAGAAACAATTTGAAAACAATTAGCTAAGCTTTTTTGAACCTAAGAAAATATTCAGTTTTGGCTTGAGTGAAGGTTGGGTTAGTTCTTATGCAAACTAGTTTGTTCATCTCTGTTTCCTAACCATAGAATATCAAATACGGGGAGAAAATGTAATTCCAAAGGAGTCCTGCAGTCCTTAAACAGTTAAACTTCTTGGGAATTTTGCCTGCATCAGCAGGGAAACAGAATTGGGTCCATGTAATTTTACTTATCATGAGCCTCCTTTTCAAAAACTAGTTAATTCTATTTCTACATACCTGTCTATGTATACTCCAAGACAAAAATGTGCTAAGATTGAATCAAGGTTATAAATACTACTTCTATGAATACCTTTGCCTGCAATATTTGTAAGTTACTGAGGCTGGAGCACAGAGCTTTCAAAATACTCCACTGAAGTCTTTCCCTGCTCAATCTGTAATGTGTGTCTGATATCTCCCAAAAGTTACAATACCTGGAGAGGTGTGATTCTCCATAGCTAAGAACATAATCCCCACTCCTCCAAATATACTTGAAGATAATACTCATGATTTTCTCTCTCATACTTTGTTTCTCCCACACCATCTCCCCCTTCATATTTTTGTCTTTCCTGTTTGCTTTCTTGCACATGCTACTTCTGACCACCTTCTCTCCATTCTCTTCCCTCTTGTGCAGCCTTATGTATCCTCCTTACCAGTGCTTAATTTGTGTGAGGGCTTGCCGGAGCTGAACCTCTGCACTTCTAGGTTTGGCAGTTCATAGTCCCAGCACCTCTGGGCTTGCCGCCTCAGTTATGAAAGTAAAAAAATTGAGCCCCAGCAACTCTTTCATTACAAATTTAAGCACTGCTCTTTACCCCTTTCCTTGTTCTGCTTGGTTTGGAACTCTTCCCTCTCTCCTTTGCTAGTTCTTCCATCTATTACTTTCTCCTTCCTCTACCCCACTTTACCAAATTCCTTCTGGTGACTCTGTTTCTTTCTAACCACCACCATCACCACCAAATCTCCCCTAGAGCATCTTCCCTTTGTTTTTCCTCACTAGTACGACTTTGTTCTAGTCTGTTTTGCAGATGCCATACAGTCCAGGGGTTCTCAAACTGCAGGTCGTGAGGTTATTATCTGGGGGTCATGAGCTGACATGGGACTGATAGCCTGAGCGCCTGTTAAATTAAATAAAAAAAAATTTAATTGATAAGTAGGGCCCTATCAAATTCACAGCCACGAAAAACGCGTCACGGACCGTGAAATCTGGTCTTTTGTGTGCTTTTACCCTATACTATACAGATTTAACAGGGGAAACCAGTGTTTCTCAAATTGGGGATCCTGCCCTAAAAGGGAGTTGCAGGGGAGTCGCAAGATTATTTAGGGGGGTTGTGGTTAGGGTGACCAGACAGCAAGTGTGAAAAATCGGGACAGGGGGTGGGGGGTAATAGGAGCCTATATAAGAAAAAGACCCAAAAATCGGGACTGTCCCTATAAAATCGGGACATCTGGTCACCCTAGTTGTGGTATTACCTCCCTTACTTCTGCACTGCCTTCAGAGCTGGGATCCCAGCCAGCAGCTGCTGCTCTCCAGCTGCTCAGTTTTGAAGGCACTGCCATTGCAGCAGCGCAGAAGTAAGGGTAGCAGGACCACAACCCCTGCCTCTTACAATAACCTTGTGACCCCCCCCCACAACTCCTTCTTGGGTCAGGAGTAACCCCTACAATTACAACACGGTGAAATTTCAGATTTAAATAGCTGAAATCATGAAATTTATGATTTTAAAAATCCTATGACCATGAAATTGACCAACATGGATTGTGAATTTGGTAGGGCCCTCTTTATAAGAGGGGGTCACACTCAGAGGCTTGCTGTGTGAAAGGGGTCACCAAAACAAAAAGTTTGAGAACCACTGCCATACACAGTGACTTAGGAGTCTGGTAAAATTCCCTTTGTCTGTGGATCTGCTGCAAAGTCTGTGTACTTTGGAGGGACTGTGCTTGTAAATCATGGAGATGAACATACTAAACAGGTAGGGGCTAAGGGGAGGAGCTGGCAGATTATTTGGCAAATGAGAGGTAGAAAAGTCCCCAAGGGGGCATATTTCCACTTTTGGCAGAAATTCTGGCAGGCCTGGAGGGAATAGATGCAGCTAGGCTGACCACCTACTTTTCAAAGAAATAAAAGGAAAGATGTATGAAAAATAGGGGGCCAAGAAGTCTCAGTCAGTACCTAATTTTGTGGCTCACAAATCACAGAGTACTAAATCACATCTGCAGTGTCACACCCTACAATCCTTTGCTAAAGTCAGGAATAAATGTGTTCAATGTTCATAGCTGACCTGGGACGCTAGGCTCCCACTCAAAGTTGTCCTTTAAAGGTGGCGCAGTTGGTCACCTTAATGCCAGAGAGAGCTTAGCGGCCAAATTTAACCCTGGCACAGTTGGCCTAAATTCCCAGAAGCCAAGTGGAGGTGCAATTGTTTCCCCCAGGGCTGAAGTTGCCCCACGTGCGGACTGTGTGTGAAGTGCTCTGGATCCTTAGGGAGGAGGGCATACAAACCCTGTACAGGTGAGCTATGATTTTAGAGGCTAGGGTGTAACATGGGGGCCAGACGCCTATAAGGATGGAGGGCAACAGTGGAGGAGCTCGGGTCGGGGCGGCTCTGCCTCTGCGTGATCGGGGGGGAATTGCAGGGAGCAGGTTTTCTAGGGCGGGAGGCAGCCTTCTGCCAGGGGTGTGTCCGGGAGAAATTCAGAAACGTCTCCCTCATGCAAAAGAGGCAGCTGGGACCGGGGCAGCGGCTCCGCGCGACGGGCAAAGGCGGGAGGGGGAAGCCGAGCCTCCTGCGTGCTGAGGCGAGGGCGGGGCAGGAACGCTTGCACGTCGGTGCCGCCGCCGGCCTCCAGGCGGGATTGAGGAGGAGGTGAGTTCCCTCGGGGGCGGGGGGCTGGTGAGGAGCGGGGCCGCGTGATGAGAGCGAGCCCGGGAGGGAAGGGGTCAGCGCGGAGAGGCCGAGGCGGCCGGAAGGAGAACGGGGCAGACAGCGGCCGGGGGCGGAGGGGGACGGGCCCAGGCAGGGCTGCTCTCCTGAGGGGAGGCGGAGAGCGGCAACTGCTGGCCTGGGACTGTGTGCGGCGTCTAACATGGCTCCCCAGCAGCCGCAGCTCGCAGGCGGCCCGTGGCAGGGGAGCTGCTGATCTAGGGGTGCAGCCGCCCCAGCTGCCCCTTAGGTGGCTCCTGAGCACTGGGAGCGGCCTCTGGGCAGGGGGAGCTGCTACTGCTGATCCGGGGTGCAGCCCCTAACGTGGCCCCTGTTCCCCACGGTGGCTGCTGGGGACGTGGGGTTGCAGCCTCCCCTGCAGCCCCTAAGGGGCGGCCAGCACCCACAGCTAACGGGCGACTGTGCTCCTGGCGATCAGGGGGTGCAGGCTCCCCAGCACCCATACAGGAAGCCTCTCAGAGCTACGGCTCAGGAGGGGCCTCAGACTGGGGAGCTGCTGCTGTTTAGGAGGAACAGCTTTGCCAGTGCCCTGCTATGGGTCTCCCATTTGCCATGTGCTGCTCGCAGATATGGGGAGCCCCTGTAGGGGGGGCAAGGTATGTGGCCTTTATAATGATTTCTAAGCAGCACCTCCACTATTTACAGGGCCCAGGTCAAAAGTGGGGTGAGAGAAACCCAATGCTCTCAAAGGAGGCTGATCAGGTACACACAATTCAAAAGGCTCCACTGTGGGGGGACCTGGGGGAGCTGCTGGAACTCTTGAGGGTGGGGTGTGTGCATTGCACCCTCTTCAGGAGCTTAGCATTACTGTGCAGCAACTGCATGCAGTCTTTCAGAAGGGGAGAAAAAAGACATAACGGAAATAATACTTGTGCCACTGTTCAGAGTACTCGTGCACAAGTTCAGCAGTCTGACATAAGGGGAATTGGTGTGCTGATCCTGTTATGTGCTTAGCTGCCTAACTTGGTTTTCCAACTTTCGCATACAGTTCATCTCACAGGCACGGGGATATAGCGGAAGCTATTGCTGGCGCTCAGAACATATGCAGCTTCTGCAATAGTCTGGTGCAGGCCTCAAGGAGCCCAGACACAGTTCAATATCACAATGAGAATGTGAAATTAATGTTTTTTTTTTTCTTAAATAGCTTTTAATAAAAATGACTGTAAGCGCTCTGGGGCAGGGTCTGTCTCTGTTTGTGTGTTTATGAAGAGCAGTGTAAAATTGGGCTCCAATCTTGAGATGCTACCGTCATACAATTAATAAAATATTAAGTTTTTAAAATAATTACGCTCTTGACAAGAAAGCCCCCCACATAAATCAAACAAAAATCGCACAAAAGTTGAAACCCATGCAAAAGAATACAGTGTGAAATTGTTTTAAAACAAAAGATGAATGAAAGGAGAATTCAGTTTAAAAAATAAATATATTTTAAAATGTGATTTTAAATTAAAGCACTATCAGAAAATATTTCATAATAATGGGATGTTTCAAGAAAAACTTTTAAAATTAATCCCAAATTAAAGGGAGTTTTTCTCACATAAATAAGTTTAGTAGATCTAACCAGATCTTTTAACACATGACTGTGTGATGGTGGGAATAGTAAACTAGAGGAAATGAATGCAAATACACAGACTTTATTTAAGAGGAGGAAGGAAAAGTTTGGATACAGGAACAAGTCCATTATAATGGATGCTGACTTTATTTTGGATTTTTTTCTACTCTAGTTCTTAGGTGCTAGCCATACATTAAGTTAGTTTAAAGTTTAGCACAGTGGTTAGGTAAAGATGAGCAGCAGATTGCAGTATTGTGTATAACAATGGGTTGGTATTATTCAATAGAACTGTTTTATTGGACTCTATTAACCTTAAGCCTTCACCATGACAGGACTTTCATGTAAGAACGCACATGCAAAGTGCAATATTGAATTTTAATTAGAGCTTTTAAGACCTGAAGTGGAATGTATTCTCATCATTTCCCTCTCCCTTTTAATGTACATTTTTCTTAGAAGCTAGACTTAGTAAAAATACTTTGGTGTTGGAGATTCCATTACATCATATGTATGAGTTTGTATAATCTCAGTGCCAGAAGTCAGTTTTGATAAAGTAAAATAAGGACAAATTCAAATGTACAATTTGATTTTAGATTTATACCCCAACAGTGTGTAGAAAGATGAATATAACCTTATATATGATTGAATCCCAATTGTTAGAATCTTTCTTGGTAGTGATTGGCCAGACGGACTCCTTGTCTATTGACTAAAGATTAGCTAAGCATATTTAGTGTTGCCCAAGTAGTTTGGATAATTAATATTCTAAGTTTAGAATTAATTATCCAAGTAGTTTGGATAATTAATATTCATTTTTCTTTATGAACTTTGGAATACTTTCATGTTAGTTAGGGGAACTTTTTGAAACTGCAGCTAAAAATAAATCATTCAAGAAAAACATAACTATGAATTTCACATACTGTTCCTGCATAAGTCAGAGCATAAATTGCATACAGTGTTCAGAAGGAACATGTCTGTCTTATGTGGGCATTTTTGTTGATGTGGGCAGAATTTAGATATGCTTAGTTATGTGCAATATTCAAATAAATACACTGAATAAATAATATTTATTCTAATAAATATTATTGCTAACAATAGGAATAATGGGGCCTTAATCTTGATTGGGCCCTCTGGATGCTTCCATAGTGGTAATAATAGTAATATTGCATATGGAATAATGTAATATGAAGGCAATAACAAAATAAGGCAGAAAATTGCAAGACCTCGAATGTGTGGATATCTGGTCCTTGTTAGATTGGCTGTACAGTATATCTAATTTCAAAAACAGTCAAACATGGGGGTGGGGGGTCAATGAACTATAAACAATTCTCATATAGGATTCTAAGAATCTTGGCAGTGCTAGTAACATGCTGCCAGTATTTTAACAAGAAGTGCCCATAAAATTTCCCTCATTTGACTGTGATAAATCCTGTGTACCAAATCTGTAAGGGACAGCAAAATCATGCTAATCTTTGGTGGCAGAATTTTTAACAGCAGGCTCTTGAGAACCTCCCCCACCTAAGGCATCAGTAGGCAGTGCAGTTAGCAGCGATAATGCACAGCTTTACTTCTATAAGAACACATCCCAGTGTTAATGTCACTTCTGAATAGATATATCTCAAAGTATGTGTCTTAAATGTACACCTTAGCTATCCATATTGCTGCACATCAGATGTGAAAGTAAAAATAAATGTGTGAAGCTCCACACAGACTTGTATGGATTTCTGCAAATCTGAAAACCACATCTCCAAACTATCTATTATCCCAAATTCTCTCTCTCACACACACAATTTCACACACACGTTTTTAGTTGACCTTCAGTGTTTCCTACAAGCAGGACATCAAAGTTCTTATCTATTTACAAATGACAATAAATAGGCTTCCCTATACTTAAAATATGGCCAATGCAACAGATTTGGGATATGAGTAATTATGTGGCATTCAAATGAGGGATGGAGGAATATGAAAGTGTAATTTATTAAAGAAATATAGTACTTAGAATAAATGAATGAGGTCAGTTCCTATTTGTGTTAGCTTGTGCCCCCCAAAACAGTAATCCACAGGATTAAGATAAGAGGGGCAGAAGCAACGGTGGGGCTCTTAGATTTTAAAATAAGGTTACTGCCATAATAATATTACTGATAGATGCGAAGTATGATTATCCAAAGCCTTCTCACCAGTATTACAGATGCTGCAAGATTTAATGCCATCCTTGTAATTTATGAAACTAACCTCAAGCAAGTAAGTAAGGGTGGACACATCACTGTGTTAATGATAAGCCTGAGAAATAGAGGATTTAGATGTTTTAAGATTTGAAATCTTTCTCTCTCTCACACACACATGCACATGCATGCACACGCACACAGAGTTCAAGATTAATAACGCCAAAGATTTAACTGTTCATAGGTCACCTGTAGCATTATATTCCAGTTTTGTCCTGGGACTACTTCTAGGGATTTAGGTGCCAAAACTGTTCAACTACTTGGACCCCCTGAGACTGACAGTAAAAGTGCTAATAGCAATTATGGTATTGGTAATTTTCTAGGAAAACTGTCCACTATGAACTAGCGTGCAACGGCATGTTCACATCCTCTAGTGAAAAGCCATTTTATATTAATATCTTAAGGTCACTACTGACTATATGCTGGATTCAGACTCGTGACCTACAGGTGAAAGCTGCCAATCCCTTAGGCTCTTCATTATTTACCCATGGAAGGAAGATTTACTGAATCATTGTTACATAATAGATGCTGCTCACATTGGCAGGGTTGAATGATCAGAGGTATGGGAGTGAAAGATGAGTATAACTGTTAATATTTATTTTTTAGCTCTAAAAAGACGAAGAAAGATCTTCTCATTTCCAGAGTAACTGGAGACTGCACTTTTGCCTGCATCTTATTCCGCCTTTCCCCAAGTGAAATAAACTATACAGTTTTGCCTGTATAACTGCTTCTCCAGTAGGTAAGTGTAGACAGCCCTAAGTAAACTCCCTTAAAAGAATATGTTTTGGTTGTCATAAAGTCGGTTTTCTTTTTGGTTGTGATTTAAATATAAAGAGAGGGTTTATGGAGATGACTATAAGATTCCATTGCCCTAATTGCTCACTACATCTGGCACGGCATAAAAATTGGTCTCACTTGTACCTAAAATAGTTACCTTTATTTTTTATTTATTCTATCTGCTTTTTGTAAAATCAATGGTCATGTTAAATGCTTAAATACCAAATATGCAAATTTAGAGATCAATATATGATTTTTTTTGTATTTCTTATAATAGATATCTGGTATGCTGTTTGAGGGAGTCATCTAAGTCTTTAATAATTTTGACTACTCACTAGTTAAAGTATGTTATCTCTTATTAGAGAAATATATATTTATCTTTTAAAAATGTGTTTCTTTTTGAAGAAATAATAGCTGAGGATTGTAAAAGTAGCAATTTTGGAAGTGAATCTAGATTTTTTTTCGAATGGTATGGTTTAAAACTGAATTGTGAAGAAAACAGGAAAACGATGCCAATATCTGTGTTTAAAAAAAAAAAAAAAATTCTCAGATATGTGTTTTCCTGTATGCTTTGTTTACTATTTTAAAACTGAGTGATGCCATTTAAACTATAATTTTTCAATTGGAATTATTTTAAAAATATTGCCAATAATTAGCATTTCACTCAGTCATGACCCAGGTGACTTGCAAAAATCCCATTACTTTCAGCAGTACTGTGTGTGTGTGTGTGTGTGTGTGTGTGTGTGTGTGTGTGTGTGGAATGTCTTCACTAATCAGGCTTAAGAGGAGCACTCAGCAAATTTACCACTGAAACTTGTCTTTAAAAAAAAAAAAAAAAGTTTGGACATGTGACATCTATACCCCTCCATGCCTTATTCCTCTTCCACTGTGAGAGCACAGTATATACAATTCTTGGATACCATAACTATCATGGAATCTCACTGGAACTTGGAGCTGGCCACCATGTATCCTGTTTTTATAATGTGTGACTTTAAAAAAAGTTTAACCATGCAGTATGCTTTTACAAAGTCATTACCCAGCAGTGGTGGTTTCATTGTAGCACTGATATCACAGTGCTGTTCATACTGTACATTTAATTCTATAGTAAAATATTATCATTATTATGTTCTCCTGGGAGTAGCTTGTCAGTAGAGAAGAGAGAAATGCACTTGCAGGATGTGTGGACAATCGTCTCAATGAGTCAGAACCTCTGGAAAGCAGTAGCCACTGGTGAAGAGCTAATTATTCCATGTGAAATTATATAAGGAGCCTTAGCCCTGACTCTACTTCATTTCCTTTCCTGTGACAGTAACTTCAGAAATCTCAAATCCTTTCTCCTTATTTCTCTGTACTATGTATTTTATTTACTATTTCTTATATGAAGGGTTATTTGCTGTTGTTAAAAACATAACAATTTGTTTTAGTATTAAATATTTCTAGTTAGAATTAGGCTCTACACAGTTATCCAATTTGAACATTTCGATTTGCTTTCTAGGTTCAGACTGGTCATTTTCCATTGCCTTCCCTGTAACTTGACTTCAGTTCCCCAGTAGAGGATTTGTGTGCTTGGCGTTTAAATGCTTCATGTGATAGTGATGGATTATTTTCTGACCATCTTTTCCACTGCCTTGTGTGTTTAGAAAAAGACATATATCAAAGGCCCATTTGGGCCTGCAAGGAACAGGAAAGTCACCTCCTTTTTTTTCCTGATAGAGAGGGCTAATTACTTGCAGACCAATCAGACTGCTTCCACTTTAGAGTAGTTTTGGCAGAGTGCTTTAAAAGCACAAAAGGAGTAAAGGAAGTGGTTTGGATCTGATGTGGGTTCTGAAGGTTCCCTCAAAGAAGCCAAGGAGAAAATAGTTGCAGACTATTGAAGGATCCAGGGGCTCTGGCACATAATAAGAGAAAAGTGCTGTGAATCTGAGCATTCTTCCTGTTGCATTAAGATACAAAGAAGCACAGTAGGAACAGATCCAAAGTTGCACCATTATAGAGAAAGTCTCAACATTTTTAGAAACAGTTGCAGGTGATAGCTTATTGTCAGGTATCTCAGTTCCTCTTGAGATGCTAAACATAAAATTCTATCTGTATTGACTATCTTGTCAGAACTGGGTCCTGAGTCAATTTCATGAAAGGTTTGATACAATCTTGATTTACAGTGCATTTTTATGAAGGATTATCAGAAGATAGCCCATCATAATCTTCTGCTTCCTCTGTGCAGCTCTGTAGGGTTTCTCACCCTTCAGATCTTGAGATCAACTGTAAGGTCCCATTGCCATCAGGAATAGAATTTAAGGTTAGTTCCAGGGCTCTCAGATCTAGAGAACTCCTTCCTTGAATTATTCCCTGAAGATGTCTGTAGACACACGCTCTTTATTAAGATATCCACATCTCCCTGGATGTCTAAATCAAGGGGACAGGTTGCAGGGCTCACATTGCTTGTAGGAAACCCGTGTTTCTTGGTTCTATTAATGAATGTGGGCTCTGCGAACACAAGATTATTCTGATAAACAGCATAAGGACTAAGTTCAAGAATTTTCCATTTGAGGAACCTGTTTTCTTCACCTCAGAGTTAGGGTTGTTTCGTTCTTTGGATAGAGGGAAATTGACTCAATACAGACAGGTTCCAGAGGAATACCGCTTCTTGTTAGAGAGCTGCTGAATACTACAAATCTGATCAGAAGCAGTTTTTCTTCTCAAAGCAGAAAGAGAAGCAGCAGAAACTGAAAACAACTTCTTTGGCAACTTGAGATCCTTTTATTATTATTGTCTTGAGACAGCTAATTTGGGGTGGCACCTAATAACTTCAGCCAATTGTGGCATTTTCCCCTCTCTCTAGTCTCTTTTTTGGAAAATTTGTGAGGTGTCATAGAGTGGAATTACCTTGGACAGCTGGCTACTAGAGATAATTCAAACCGGCTGTTGCATCAAATTCCACTCTGTGTCTTCTCCAAACCCTTCATCACAGTCCTGCTTCAGGGATCCTTCTCATGAGAAAGTGCTGAGAGACAATGTGACCTTTCTTTTCCAACTGAGAGCAATAGAAGAGGCAGTCCCGCAGCATTAAGAGAGGAAGGGGTTCAATTCTCACTATTTCCTGACGATAAGAGGAAGTTACATGCTAGAGTCAATAAAATTGAATAAGTAGATTAAAAAAAATCAAATTCTGTAGGGTGACACTACCATTATTTTATCGGGGTTGCCGGTAGCATATGTACGTATGTAATCTTTAATTACGTGATCATGTACTGTTCTTTTTCCATAAGACAGCAGTCTCATTCATTATAGAAGATGAATAGCTCATCCATTGGAAGAGCACTGGAGAGAACCAAATAAGTCTCCTAAATTGTTTGAAAATAAATTCAGGGGGTAAAACATTTTTGTTTAGAGTTTGTCTGAACTGTTTTCATACAAATTGTTATAATCTTGCAGGTGTCAACCTGAAGATTTTAGAGCACATTCCTCCAGATCCAAAGCAGCCTCCTCAGTATGTATGAGGAATGTCTTTATGCAAGGCTCCTACCTGGAGTTCAAGTCATGTCTTTATGCAGAATTACTCTTTTGACTCATCAGCTAGATCGGATGCCAGAGAGAGCAGTTTTGCAAGCTTTAATTGATCATTTCTAGGCCCACCTTCATCAAAGTTGTTACTGCTAGTTCCTCTCCCACAAATATTTCTGTAACATACATTACCTTAAGAAGAAAGGTTGCTTACTAATAACTATAGTTCTTTGAGTAGATTGTCATTATAGATGTATGTTTCCTACTATGTGCCTCTCTGTTTGGGAGTCTTCATTAAATTCTGAGTAAGTGAAAAGGGACAGAAGTAGGGTTAGAGTGCTTTACGCAGAATGTTTAGTTCTGTGGTAGAACTTGCATGTGGCCCCAACAGTTACTGTTTTCTAGTGGGTTCGGACTTGTGGCCATCGGTGTATGCATATCTCAGAAGTGGGGAAGTATGATGATAATCTATTTGAAGAACTATATTTATTATTAAGGAAACTTTAGACATATGCTCAGATACTAAACTAATGAGCAGCCTGAAAATAAATTAATAAAATTCTGACCTAGAAAGGCAATCCATATATATACTAGATCTATCACTGTAGTATCTGAGAATCTTGCATATTTTCAAAAGAAACTAATGGAATCTCAGTTTCTTTTTCTCCAACTTCAAGGTGAAAGGAAGCTTAAAAAGTATTTCTTTCCTTATTTCAGTTCATTTGAACATCTGTGTTGCTTTAATATAGGTTTTTGTATTTAAATAGTATTATATTCCTGATATGATACCACTGTTCTTGAAATTTTCTAATATTACAGAATCCTTCACTAAGGTCCATTCTCATACATGCTCTTAACAGTTTTTGACTTTTTTTAATAGCGTGTTCTAAAATGTGAATTTTGAAAGTGTGGTAAGTATATTCTACTCACAATGTAGTATAGATTTTATAACTTAGAATCTACACTTATTACAAGTGTTATTTTCAAGTATTAATATATTTATGCATGTCTCAGTCTAGTTTAATGAGGGTATATCATTTGTGTAGCTGTTAAAATGAATAACCAATAAAAGAAAACATTGCACTAATAAACAAGAGATGGCTGGAGTTGGCTCCACTAACTGAAACAATTTACTTCATCCATCTTCAGTGTTTCTTAGCAACACAAAGTACTCTTACCCAGGGCGCTTTCACGGACTTTCACATCTTTCTTCAAATATAGCTTTGGTAGTATTTTATATGACCTGAAGTTCGTCCATCTGTCCTGAAGCTCCCAATGCTTTTCCAATGCTTCCAATGATCAAATGATCTTACATACATTTTTTCAGCTTAATAACACACAAGTTGACTAGAGAATCATTCAACATGTCAGGTTTTCCAAAGGGTTCTGGGAAATTATTTGCTGTTCTGTATAGCAAAGCTAAACGTTATTGAAAATGTGTTATAGTTTCATAATAAAACAAATAGGAAAAATGTTGGCTTGGGAACTAACTAAATATTTTCAGATAGCCCTAGCCTCAAGGCTTGGATTGCTTGTAATAAAAGGGTAGCTTTGATATCTTTTGGTGAATTGACTAGTATTCTGTTTAAATCATAATTTATGAAAATACTGGCTTGATACAGAATGTTACATTATCAGATTGTTCATGTGCAAGAATTGCATTAATGTGTGGCTGACATTTTCAGTGTTTATTTCATGAGAGGTTAGTAAACCATTGCTTCTCTGAATGTGCTTTCTAACAACTCAGAGGTTGCTGTTGATACTTTAGGATCCTTCCTCCATTTCTTGCTTTCCATTTTATAATGTGAGAGAAACCGATTCTGGTCTTTTAGATCACTGAGTAACATCTGCTGGGGAAATTCAGCTTGCTTAAGGAGCCCCTTCAGATACATAGCAGAAAGCATTGTTATGTGAATATTGGGAACAAATTTTGATTTCATTCTACAAGACTGTATATAACTTTTGTTACAGGAAATAATGTGCTCTGAATTTTCAGTAAATTGCACAGAAAACTTCTGTGATTGTGTAATATGCTTTAATGACTAAATTTCTAAACTGTCTTGCTCTGAGAGAGACATTTTTTAGAAGTCTTAGGATAAAAGTTTCTTATAAATAGTGTGTAGTAATAAGTGGTTGAAAAATTTTGTGGTGAGTTAATGTCTTATGTAAAAAATAAGCAGAATAATCACTAAGGTATATGGCAATTATTATGAATAGTACCCCAAAACTGCAGAAACCTTAGCTTTGTTCATCTCTACAATTCAAAAAATGCTGTATTGCAGCAAACAATCTGGCTATGATGCTAACTTTTTTGTTAGTGAATGTACACACATTCTTATCGTGTTGGTGTGCATGTGGTGTGCAAGAACATTGGTATCATGTCCAGAATATACTACTATTTAATAAAAAAAAATAAAATAAAGCAACATAGATGATCAGATGAACTGTATCTAAAAGATAAATATGAGAGAGAAAAGACTTGATGGGATAGTGTTTTATGAAGGTTTTATCAGCATGTTTTTGAGATTGTCTCATTATTCATGGATTGTGAAGACACAAAGAAATATATGTTATTCTAGTGTCTGCGAATCAAATCTATATATCTCACCATCCTATCATGCATTAGGCGTATGAGACATATGTTAAAACTTCTCACAGTGCTCCTTGTACAGACGCCAGTCTTTTGTGAGTGAACTCCATCACTGGCTCACCTGGGCTTCCAAGCCAATGGGTCTGGTCTAGTCTAGTCATTGTTTCTAGCTCTGAGACCCTAAGGGACACTCTATTTACTATTTCTAGCTCTGGGATCCTAGGGCACACGCTCAGCCCTCTTGTCTGATACCCTTCCTTGGAATGTTGGGTGCTCTGTCCAGCCATGTTTGACCCTGAAATCAGTGTCTACGATCTCCTGACATCCCACGCCCCCAGTCACATACATGTGCTCCCCCATATCTGTACATAGGCTATGGGCACTCTGGGCTTCTAATTGAACCCCTTTAGGGACAATGTGGTAGAAAAGCAAGAAACACAGGCTTAGGAAAGGAATTTCTTAATCACAGTGACTTTACTCTTAAAGTACTTGAGAGTTACAGGACTTTGAAAATGATGGAAGTCCTGAGACACATCCTCTCCTAGTCTGATCTCCCCCTTCCTATGAGTCTGAGGTTTATTAACCTTATAGGCTGAACAGGGCCCTTCCTGCACTCTCCTTTTTCTGCTTGACCTGCTTACATGTAGTGATGCTGGCCTCCCCCTTGCACAGAGCAGGACCCTGCTCTATTGCTGTGCCACAGGCTCCACCTGAGAAGCTACAGACATACCAGTCTTGCTTGCCCCTTCCCTCCTGTGGGGCCCTGTGTAGAAAACCCAGTATTACATAAGGCTAAACCAATAATTGAGGGACAATCACAATTGTTGGATAAAGATTGTGGTCTTGATGGCGTTTAATGTTAGTTTTTCAACAGGTGACACCTTCAAAAGGGTGTCAAACACCTTTTACAGAGAAAGCAGTAATCTGGCATGCAGCACAGTAGGTTGTCTGTTGGCAGACTTGTGCAGTCAGTGTCCAATATTTTCACACACAGAACTAGATAGAGTTCCTAATTTGACTCAGACATATCCTGCTCTGTCGTAACATATTTTACAGAAAATCTATCTTCAAAAGGTTTTAGAGAGTTTTTAAAAAATGTTATTGGGACTGTTTTTTGTAACCTTCCAACTAGAAAGGCAAAGTCCAATTTTAGACACCTTGGAGGGAAAGATATAATAAATTTCATATATCTCTAAATAGCTTTTATATCGATAAGTGTTATGAATTTAAAGCCTTCTGTGTCAGAATATCCTACATCTCCAAAGGACTGGGAGATATTGGATCTGAAACCTGCCACTTATCTGGGCCTGGATATTGCCCATTCTGCATGTGAGAGCATTTAATTTTGTGGTCATGGTGGTGGGAAATCCCCTCATGGAGTAAAGAAGGGAACATTTCCATAGTGGGTTAACTTAAGCAAAAGGCAACTGTTTAGAGGTGCTCAGGGCTTCAGGATGTTGGAAATAGTCCTGCCGCTGATGGATTATTACAAGATTGTGAGAAGGAGGAAAGACTTCTTGTTTCCTCTCTTTTCCCCCTCCTGCACCTCTGTAAGACTGGCGCAATCTGACCATTTTTTTGGTATGTTTCTAATATATGTACACAGCATCACAGTTATTTAGGATGTATAATGAAGAGAAGAACCGATTGTGGCAGTCAGGGCCCAAAATGTCACACTCACTTCAAAATTCTATGACTAATTAAGACACAATTCCCTACCACTTTTGTGAAAATGTTGCTTCAAGCACCTTTATTTGCAGTCTAAGCAATTCCCTTTTGTTTGTAGGGTGTAAAACTCTGACGACTTTGCTGAGCCATGCAAATGATCTTTAAAAAGGTAAATGGCTAACCTTATCAATGGGTAAGGATGACTTGTAATCAGCAACATACAGTAGTGCTGATGAAATATTACAAAACAGATTTCCAGAAACAGTTTTTGAACTTCATCTGTGCTTTAAATACATTTTCCAAACAAATTATTTTTTTTATATTTTTCAGATATTTATTATCTCACCACATATTACAAAAAGTCCATTACTAACTTTTCGTTAATGATAGATATAAAGAAAGATTTGCCAAAGAAATAATGTGAAGATAGTTGGGATTTAATCTTGGAATTATAAGGGTCACTAGTGTTCTAGCTGCTCTTGCATCTTTTCATATGTAAGGAATGTATGTAACATTAAGGATGTGATCAATGGTGTCATTGGGAACATTTATTTTTCAGATTAAATATTCTTTGCAGCTCTTTCTTGAAAGAACACACGAGAATATTAAAGAACGAATCTGAGAAATGATCACCAATATTGAAAGGCTACAAATTGCTATTATGGCTGGGATAGTATTGCTTCCATTTGATTTTGTGAAGTGGAAAAGGAAAATCTAAGATGGAAAAGTTAAAATGTGGATCGTTGTTTGTTGAGAAATTTCGCTTTTGGGGTTCACACAGTTCAGTATAACCTGTGTCCTTAACGAGACTAGAACTCATGAGTTACATAATTTAATTCTGAATTGCATCTGGATGTTTTAATGAAATAGAAGGCATACGTTTTTCTATACATACAGTGTTTCTCCATTATGCATTGTGATGGCGCTTATATTATTTGGCAAATACGTATATTTTTAAGGAAAGCAGAGAAAAATGAATTGCTTGAAATTGAATGGAAAATCAGTCTCCCCATTCTCACTCAGAGTAAGCCTTCATCTTTATATTGTCAGAAAAGAGGATAGGGATATTCTGTAAATTATTGGACTTTTCTTCCCGCCAGGTAAAATTGTTATAGGATAAATGCATTAGAGCACATGTCTCAAACTCAAGGCCCGCGGGCCACATCCGGCCCGCCATACAATTATATCCGGCCCGCGAAATCGTTTTATATATCTGTTTTTAATGGCCCTGTGATATGACGCCCCAATAACACACACTACAAATCCCATGATGCAGTGCAATTGCCGCCAACGGCAAGCCGCGGTTCAAGTTCGCGGTCTCTTGATGTATACAACGCTAATATCAAATCAAAGCTAGACCCCAACAATGGCCAAGAGAAAAATTGATTCTGAAAACCGAGGCTTTCAAAGCCGGTGGGAGAATGAGTATATGTTTACTGAAATTGCAGGTAAACCAGTGTGTCTCCTTTGCGGGAGTAATATCGCTGTAATGAAGGAGTATAACCTAAGACGGCACTACGAGACGAAACATGAGAACAAATTCAAAAACCTGAGCGCAGGACAGAAGCTACAAAAGGTAGAGGAGTTGAAGAAGAATTTGACATCCCAGCAGACGTTTTTCACCAAAGCAAAATCACAAAGTGAAGCTGCTGTGAAAGCAAGTTTCATTGTGGCCGAAGAGATCGCCAAATCAGGACGGCCGTTTACCGAGGGGGAATTTGTAAAGAATTGTATGATGAAAGTGTGCGACGTCCTTTGTCCAGATAAAACGCGAGCGTTTGCAAATGTAAGCCTCAGCAGAAACACTGTTGCTAATCGGGTTTGTGAGATGGCGACTGATTTGAAAACACAGTTGATTGAAAGAGCAAAAGATTTTGTTGCATACTCCCTTGCCGTGGATGAAACTACTGACGCGACTGACACTGCACAGCTGGCGATATTTATCCGTGGTGTGGATTCCAATTTGTGCGTAACAGAGGAAATACTGGACATTAAATCGATGCACGGGACAACGAAAGGAGAAGACATCTTTGGAAATGTATTTCAAAGTGTAACCGACATGAAACTGCCGTGGGAAAAACTCGTTGGACTTACAACAGATGGCGCACCTGCTATGTGTGGTGAAAAAAATGGACTGGTGGGAAGGATGCGCTCAAAGATGCGGGAGGAGAACTGTGCCGGTGAGTTGACAGTGTATCACTGCATCATACACCAGGAATCGCTGAGTGCTAAAGTCCTAAAAATGGATCATGTGATGAACACTGTAACACAAACCATCAACTTTATCAGAGCCCACGGTTTAAATCACCGCCAATTCCAGTCTTTTCTGCGGGAAATAGATAGCGAGTTTGGCGATATGCCATATCATACGGAGGTCCGGTGGCTAAGTCGGGGAAAAGTTCTCAAAAGACACTTTGAGCTGCGAGAGGAAATCTGCCAGTTCATGGACAGTAAGGGGAAAGACTGCACAGTTCTGCGGGATGAAAAGTGGAAATGTGAGTTGGCGTTCCTGGCTGACATAACGTCGCATCTTAGCGCTTTAAACCTTCAACTCCAGGGACGGGAGCACATAATAACCGATATGCATGATGCAGTGAAGGCATTTCAAGTGAAGCTGCGCTTATGGGAGACACAAATGCACCAATGCAACTTGTCTCACTTTCCCTGTTGCCAAGTAATACGGAACCAAGAAAGTGCCACAGTTTTCCCAAATGCCACCTTTGCTGAAAAACTCAGCGCGCTGCGCACTGAGTTCGCACGGCGCTTCAGTGACTTTGAGGCACAGAAAAGTAACTTCGAGCTGCTTCGCAACCCATTTGCAGTCGATGTGGAAACCGCACCTGTAGAAATGCAGATGGAGCTGATAGAACTGCAATGTAACGGGACACTGAAGGCAAAGTACGACACTGCGGGGCCAGCACAGTTCACTCGCTTCATTCCTGAAGCGATGCCGCAGCTCCGCCAACATGCGGCTCGAATCCTGTCCATGTTTGGCAGCACATATCTGTGCGAGCAGCTGTTCTCTGTGATGAAAATTAACAAAACGTCACACAGGAGTCGCCTCACTGATGAACACCTGCAATCGATCCTGAGAATCTTCACAAGACAGAACCTAACCCCAAACATAAACGAACTTGTTGCAAAGAAAAGACTCCAAGTATCAGGCTCTGACTAAATAGGACAAGAAAATGGAATGTTATGATTTGTTATGATTATACTTTTGCTTTAAATTCAATTTTTTATTTATATTTTCAGATTTTTTAATATTCCAGCATGTACAGATTTTGAATGTATTGTATTGACAGGATATTTTTTTATGAAGAGCAAAATATTTTAAGTTGAAATGTATTTATTTTGGAATGATATCCTGTATTTTGGTTCATATTAATGGTTAAAAAACATAAATATTTAGTCTGTTAAATAAATGGTTATACTGTTCGGCCCGCGAGTTTTGAGTTTTGGCCCCCCGTGCAATTGAGTTTGACACCCCTGCATTAGAGTGTTCTGGATGTTAAGTTTTTAATTGCTAAATCATCTTTAAACATCAAATTCCCATTGTGTATTTCTTTTTCTGGTTCCAGTTGATCAGAATGTATAATAAGATTGCCCTTTAAAAGAATTCATTTGGTAGCTTTCAGACCTGATCATTCTCCAGAACAGGATATAGAAATAATAGATGTGATCCATGGGAGTGATTGCATTCTAAATTTCAATAAAGTTGTATTAAGATTTTTGTGTGAACAAGATCTCTGTGTCTGGTTAGATCCTTCCTTTCCACTCCCCTACATTGGAAATAACTTGTCCATTCAGTTATAGGGGCTTAGGGCCTGATCCAGCTCTCACTGAAGCCATCCTACAACCATCTACTGTCCATGATAGTGGCATTCAGTGTACAGGGCCTTCTTAGTGTGAACTATGTTCAAATAGCCTCCAAACTTTAGAGGTTTCTTATGTTTGCTTGGTGAAATGCATGTTCAGTGTGCTGCTTTATCTTTTAGTATTGCATTCATGCTTTTCTCTTTTCATAGACTACTTTTTTTTTTTTTTTTTTGGTAACGGCAAGTGTATTTTGCTCACAAGATTCACATTCTCCCCTATTTTGAGATGCTATTCAGAAGCGACAGTTTTGTTCTTCAGGTAATCTGGAATGAGGATATCTGTTTACCTTGATTTTGCTTCAGATGAATTTTGATCAAGAGAAGATTTGATACTCTAGATACTGTAATTTTAAGTATTACCGTCACAGGATTCAGGAACTTAGCAAACAGAACAGGGCAATTTTGAGTGATTAATTTCCTGTCATCCAGTACCAGCTGGTAGCTGAAAGTTTAGGGACTCCCAGAACATGGGTTTGTATCCCTGACCATCTTGGCAATAGCAAAAATAGCTATTGATGGACCTAGCCTCCATGAATGTATCTAATTCTTTTTTGAAACAGTTATACTTTTGGCCTTAAGAATATCCCATGGCAACAAGTTCCACAGGTGGACTATGTGTTGTGTGAAGGAGTATCTCCTTTTTTTTGGTTTTAAACCTGCTGCCTGTTAATTTCATAAGGTGATCACTAGTTCTTGTGATATGTGAAGGGGCAAACAACACTTCCCTATTCACTTCTCCATACTGTTCTTGAGTTTATAGACCTTTGTCATATATGCCCTTAGTTGTGTATTTTCTAAACCAGTGGTTCTCAAAGCCGGTCCGCCGCTTGTTCAGGGAAAGCCCCTGGCGGGCCGGGCCAGTTTGTTGACCTGCCGCGTCCGCAGGTTCGGCCGATCGCAGCTCCCACTGGCCGCGGTTCGCCGCTCCAGGCCAATGGGGGCTGTGGGAAGCGGCGCAGGCTGAGGGATGTGCTGGCCGCCCTTCTGGAGCCCCCGTTGGCCTGGAGCGGTGAACCGCAGCCAGTGGGAGCCGCGATCGGCCGAACCTGTGGACGCGGCAGGTAAACAAACCGGCCCGGCCTGCCTGGAGCTTTCCCTGAACAAGTGGCAGTCCGGCTTTGAGAACCACTGTTCTAACCTGAACAGTCGCAGTCTTTTCAATCAGTCTTCATGTGGAAGCTGTTCTATACTCCTAATCATTTTTGTTGCCCTTCTCTGCACCTTTTTCAATTCTAAAATATCTTTTTTGAGATGGGACAATCAGTATTACATGCAGTATTCAAGATGTGAGTGTACCATGGATTTATATAGAGGCAATATGGTATTTTCTGTTTTATCATCCGTCCCTTTCCTAATGGTTCCTAACATTCTGTTCTCTTTTTTTGACTGCCACTGCACAATGAGTGGATGTTTTCAGGAAGCTATCCATGATGACTCCAAGATCTCTTTCTTGAATGGTAACAGCTAATTTGTACCCCATAGTTTTGTATGTATAGTGGGGATTTATGTTTTCCATTACTTTGTACTTTATCTGCCATTTTGTCCCCCAGTTTTGTGCGATTCCTCTGCAATCTTTGCAATCCGCTTTGGATTTAACTATCTTGAGTAATTTTGTATTGTCTAAAAAAGAAGAGGAGGACTTGTGGCACCTTAGAGACTAACAAATTTATTAGAGCATAAGCTTTCGTGGACTACAGCCCACTTCTTCGGATGCATATATATGTTCCATTCTATATGCATCCGAAGAAGTGGGCTGTAGTCCACGAAATCTTATGCTCTAATAAATTTGTTAGTCTCTAAGGTGCCACAAGTCCTCCTGTTCTTCTTTTTGCGGATACAGACTAACACGGCTGCTACTCTGAAACCTTTGTATTGTCTGCAATTTTTGCCTCCTCACTGTTTACCACTTTTTCTAGATCACTTGTGAATATTTTAACAGCACAGGTCCCAGTACAGATCCTGGGGGACCCCACTATTTACCTCTCTGCATTATGAAAACTGACCATTTATTCCTACTCTTTGTTTTCTATCTTTTAACTAGTTACTATTTAATGAGAAGACCTTCCCTCTTATCCTGTGACTCTTTACTTTGCTTAAGAGTCTTTGGTCCTAGACCTTGTCAAAGGCTTTCTGTAAGTCCAGGTACACTATCTCAACTGGATCACATTGTCCACATGCTTGTTGACTTCCTCAAAGAATTCAAATAGATTGGTGAAGCATACTTTCCCTTTACAAAAGCTGTGTTGACACTTCCCCAATTTATCATCTTTATCTTTGTATCTGATAATTTTGTTCTCTACTGTAGTTTCAGCTAGTTTGCCTGGGGTAATGAAGTTAGGCTTACTGGCCTGTAATTACCAGAATGGTCTCTGGAGCCTTTTTTAAAAATCAGCATTACATTAGAAACTTCCAGTCATCTGGTACAGAGGCTGATTTAAGTGATAGGTTATATACCACAGTTAGAAGTCCTGCAATTTCATATTTGAATTCCTTCAGAATTCTTGGGTGAATATCATCTGGTTGTGGTGACTTATTACTGTTTAATTTATCAGTTTGTTCCAAAACCTCCTTTACTGACACCTCAATCTGGGTCAGTTCCTCAGATCTTCAGCTAAAAAGAATGGATTCAATGTGGAGATCTTCCCCATATCCTTTGCAATGAAGAGTGATAAGACACAATAAAATACAGAATATGTTAAAAATAGGTGCAATAAAACCTTAGCTATACAGATGAAAACAAGAATGTAAGTGGTCCTAAATTCAAATCTTAGTAGTTTCTTTATCATCTGTTGTTGATCTTACTATGGGTGGGACCTCCTTTTCTGAGGCAGAGATTGGGCAGAGATATTTCTCCCACTTTTGGAGGGTTATGGGGAAATTGGGCAGATATTTCTTTCCCCCCAGAAGCAGGATTAGAGGGACTGTTGCAGAGGACCAGGTAGCCCCTAACAGCCATTTACTATGGGCTTGTCTATAGAGTGATACTAAGGACAATTAATCCAGATTAATCCAAACTAATGGTGTGAGTTTAAGTAGATTAATTAAACTATAATAAATCCCAGTGTGGACACTCTTATTCAGAATTAGAATAGCCTTAAAATTTGGTTTCTCTTATTTCACTTTGGAAGTGAATTAAGCGGAACTGAATTAAGGTCACTTTAATTCTGAGTAAAGAGTATCCATGCACAATTTAATGTGGTTTAACTAATCCACTTTAAATTCACACCTTCATTTAATTCAGATTAATTTTCCTGTGTATTCCTGTATAAACAAGCCCTATGGTTGTTGCTAAGGCTGACTAGGATTAGACTAAATGAAAGAGAATATGGACTTTTCTTAAATTCAGACTAATGGCAGACTTTAGTAGGAAAACCAAAGGATTCCTCCTATTGTTATAAAACGTGCAATATAATAAAGACTGTGAATTCCCTAAAAACATTTTTATATGATAGTTTATACAAACCGAGGGTGTCTTGTGAATGAATAATAGATTGCACAGATATAATCATGATTGTCGCTTGAACTGTTTAATTTATTATAGCTTCTAAAAGGCACTTGTCTGCAGCATATTCAGCTCCAAATACAGTATTAGAACATACTGCTGCAAAGTCTCTGTTTTATGTAACTTACTCAGATGGTCTCAAACCTTATGACTTTAATAGTTTTTGAGGGCAAAAGAGAGAGAATCACCTCACATAGACATTTTGCATGGAGATCCTAATTTTCATACCTGATGAGTTGGATTGCCAAAGATATGCCCATGTTTTTAGTATACTAAAATCCATTAAAATTTGTTGAGAAATATATTTGATTAGACAACTAAGAATATCTGAAGTGGAGCTGGCAGAACAGTTAGCTCCGACCAGCTTAAACCAATTTTCTGTTTTTGGATGTACAATTTCTTAGTTGTCCTACAAAGATGTATGCATGGACAGTCTTATGCACTGTGCGTAGTCTTGTTGAACTCAATAAAATTGCTCACAACGTGTGAAGTTAAACACTTGCATAATACTTTGCAGGATTGGGGCCTATGTTTTTTTCCACTTATTTTCTTCTTCATTAACGTATTGAACACCCCCTTTCTATATGTAAAATGGGTATACTGAATTAGCATGAGACATACATGTAGATAGCTCTGTGCTTCCCTAGGGTTGGTAGAGGCATTAAACGTTCCTAAAGCAGAACCCAGTTTGTAATTATTTCTGTTGTCTTTTTCTGCTTTTATTTTTTCCCATATTTGCATATCTTTTCTTTAGTGATCTTGGAGGGAACATTGATAGTGTGTATAAAAGAACCAGTCAAATACTAGCCTGTGGCCTTCTTCTATTTCAACATGGTTTTGACTGACTGTATACTGGAGCTTGTATTACAAACATTCACACAGGGATTTCTCTTTTTGACTATAAGAACTAAATAAGTCTTAATGCTTTCTGAACATCAGAGTCAGCATTCAACAACCATGAGGTGTTTGCTTAACAGTGTGTAGTTCACAGGAACTGATTGGTTTCACAGTGTAGGGTGGAATCATTGCCATAACCTAGTCTCTGCTGATGCATCTTATATAGCCATTTCTGCTACCTGAAGAACTCCTGCTTCCACATTTTCTGATGTTGGTACCACTACGTGCTCTGAATTAGCACATGATTTCCAGCTGATGAAAATCACTCTTGGTGTCTCAAAGATGAAACTACTAGGGTTGAGAGTCACTAAATACTATTATCCTGTGACTCTGGAGCCTAAAAGAGTGATCCTAAATGCAACCATGGTTTTGAGAAAAATCCCACATTCTGTCACTGCCAATGGAAACTATAACTGAGAAACTCCAAGATAAATAGCGAATGACATTCTCCTTGTATAGTCCACAATACATTTGCTCAAGAAAAGAAATAGTTTAAAGAACATGACATGCAGTTCCTGATGTAGAGAAAATCCCTTGTATGTCTAATACATTGGAAAACATTGTTCGAGAACAACTCATCCTGCTGTAAAATTTGCCTCTATAATATTATCAAGGTCATTATCAGCTTAGGATCTGCCTCATATGTATTGAACATAATGTCTGAGGTCAGCTTTCACTTGCAAATGCAAATATGTGGAATATTTGCTCTGATTTTGTTTAAGAATCAATGTAAGTTACTTTGTTTCACATCCACTCTTTCTTACTCTTCTCACTCATCCTGGAGTAGTCTTCTCCTTAGTTGTTCAATAAACATATACTTTTCGTACAGCTAAAATTAGGGAATAACAATTTTATGTAAACTAGGCAGTGGAGTCACCCTGTTCCCCCTTTTACATCTAAATGTTGTGCAAACAACCCTTATGTATATTATACTTGTGGACTGGCTCTCTTACAACCCTTTCTAAATTATACAGAATTAGGATGATCTGAGTGTCAGATGACCGGTTTTGTTGTTGATGTTCAGGATATTTTTCCTGTTTGTTTGTTTGTTTGTTTGTTTGTTTGTTTGTTTATTTTTTTAAACTAAATCCAGTATATATAAGACATATATCATAAGTTGGTGATCTAGGCTATCCCATAATAAGGACAATGTGTTGTTGCATTGCTGCTAGAGTAGTATGGGCGTGAGATTGTGACTCAGGAACTCTCCCCACAGCTTAGTGGAGGGAATGTACTGTGACAGCATATGCTGCTTGACACAGCAGCGTAATTACACTATCAGGCACATTGAGGGGGTGAAGCTCCTTCCTGCCCACTTGAATGAGCTGGGGACATAGTGGACCCTGCTTCTCCTGCACTCTGGAAGCAGTGGTATAGTACACAATGCACCATAAGGGCATACATAGGGGTGCTTAATGCCCCCTCTAATCAGTTGTGCAGGGTCGGCCATGAGCTGGTCCAGATTACTGTATATACTCGTTCATAAACCGAATATTTTTGGTAAAAAAGTGATGCATCAAAGGTGGGGGGGTCGGCTTATAAACAGGTCTACACCAAAATTTAATGATTTTAAACTCTATGGAATCATTGAATTGAATATCTAATACATTGTCATTTTGTTTACTTGGAGCATCTGCAGGCATGGAGCCCCTCAGTTCCCTGTGGCCGCGGTTTGCCATTCCCAGCCAATGGCTCCCATTGGCTGGGAACAGCGAACCACGGCCACAGGGAGCTGAGGGGCTCCATGCCTGCAGATGCTCCAAGTAAACAAAATGTCCCGACCCGCCAGTGGCTTACCCTGATGGGCCAGGAGCCAAAGTTTGCCAACCCCTGAAATATAGGGTCGGCTTATGAAAGGGTCATACAGGTTTTTGCTATTTTTACCTAACCATCTTGCGGGGGTCGGCTTATAAATGAATGGGCTAATGAACGAGTATATACATGGTATATTATCAGTTTAAATGGATAGGGCTGTGTGTGTGTTGTCCATTAAATAATCCTGATAATCTGAACCTGTCCCCCACCCCATCCATGGACCTGAATGCTGCCTTGTTCTCAGCACGTTTGGAGATTTTAGATCAGGGGTCAGCAACCTTTCGGAAGTGGTGTGCCAAGTCTTCATTTATTCACTGTTACTTAAGGTTTCGCATGCCAGTAATACATTTTACATTTACAGGGGCTGGCGGATGGAATCCCAGACCGGCAGCGGGCTCAGCGGGCCAGTGGCAGGAAGCGGTCGGTCTGGGGTTCCGTCCACCAGCCCCTGCCAGCCAGGGTCCTGGTCGCAGGCCCCGCTCAGCCCGCTGCTGGTCTGGGGTTCTGTCCACCCAGGCCAGCAGTGGGCTGAGTGGGGCCGGTGGCCGGGACCTCGGATGGCAGGGGGCTGGCGGACGGAACCCCAGGCCGGCAGCAGGGTGCCACTGAAAATCAGCTTGCGTACCGCAGGTTGCTGACCCCTGTTTTAGATAAATGGGACTCCGATTCAAACTGTTGTTGTTTTGCTTTGTAAAACAAAATCCCTTATTAGTGTGGCCCATGTTTGGATAGTTTGGTTACAAATAGAATACTGTGGAACATTGCTACATTTTCCCCACACTTGAGATATGAATGTTAGACATTAGGTATCTCCTCTGATTACCAACCTGCCATAATTACTCATTGTTTTTGAAAGCGGTTCAACCAATTTTTACCCTGTCTCCATATTTGTTCTCTTTTTTCTAGAATATCATTCAAGATTTAGGATGCTATGGGGACTTGGGTCACCAATGATTGGCTTTTAAATACTGACAACAAATATCCTTCAGAGATTCAGAGTTTTAAGGCCAGAAGGGACTACTACGTCATCTAGTCTGACTTCCTGTATATCACAGGTCACCAAGACCATCCAATACCCACTCACTGCATCCAGCAACCAAAATTTGACCAAAGTATTTTAGCCTATAGGAAATCCGATTATGTGCCACAGGCAGAGAATAGGAAAATCCAAGGTGCACCAGTGCCTGAGGCTCCCACAGTGACAGAGAAATGATTTAGTGAGATATACCCAGATAATCCTGGCAAATGATCCACGACCCGCATGTTGTAGAGTTTTCACCTTCCTTTCCAAGATCACTGCCAATTTGATCTCGGGGGAAATTCCTTTTTGACCCACATGTGGTGATCAGTTAGACCCTGAGCATGAGATCAAAAACCATCCAGCCACATACCTGAGAGAGAGATTGTACTTGACCTTCCCCTTGCAAAGTCCCTTCTCCAGCCATGGCCATCCTTGATGCTTCAGAGGAAGGAGTTCCACCCCTCACAGGAATATGTTGGGGAAGGGGAAAAAACCTCTTCATGATTCATGCAGGAGATATTGATATTTTGGCAGCTTTTGCAGCAATCCTTCAGTCCTGCTTGACTGCATAACACTGTTGGACTAAAAGTAATGCATTTTTAGAAGTACTTTTCCTTTATTCTTTGTCTTTTGTATTTCAATTAATTTGGACTGTAGAATATTGACTACATACTGACTTTTGATTCTAGTCTGTTTCTGGGTAGTTTCTAGTTTTCATGTTGTAGTACAGTGCTGCAGAGTTTGAGAAATGTTTAAGTCCCGAACTACAGTAGAACCTCAAAGATACGAACACCAGAGTTACGGACTGACCGGTCAACTGGACACCATGGGGAACCGGAAGTAAGCTATCAGGCAGCATCAGAGACGAAAACAAACACCAGCAAGTACTGTGTCTGTATTGCATCTTAAAGGTAGGCACATCTGGACGGCCTGTCCTCACCCCCTACTCGCCATGGCTCAGGGCAGTCGCAGGTAGGAGGTGATGAATGTCGTGTGTCGTCCCCCCCCCCCGCTGGGAGGGGGACAAGCTTGTAACCTCAGATCCCGGGAAAGAAACTTCCCAGCTGCTACTGAGACCTGGCCTGGAGTGTAAGCTGCTGGAGCTGGAGCCCAATCTCCTGCCTGCATGCTGCGCTCTGGAGGAGCAGCTCAGTTTTAAAGGGTCACAGCCTGCACCATGCGCCCACTGACACTGCGGTGTCCCAGGGTACCTCACTCATCATCCTTGCAGTCGGGGCTAGAAGCAGCTGCCTATCCTCACCCCCACTCACTGGGCAGCCTCTGCAGAGCTGAGAGCTCCCGCTCCGAGCACTCCGCCCTGAGAAGCATCCCATAATGGCTTCTTCAGAGTTAGTTACAAACAACCTCCATTCTCGAGGTGTCCATAACTCTGAGGTTCTACTGTACTTAACATTGCTCTTTTTAAAGACTGCATTGAAATCCCAGTCTGTCATGTTCCTGTGGTTTAAGGCTTACGTGAGTGATATTACCATGCCAATTTTTATAAATGGGAATGTGTTTAGATCATAAAATCCAATCATAACTGGAGTTCCAGGTGGTTCATCTTTAGGACCTATCTTGTTTTCAATTTGTTTAGCTCCATTGGCTATTATTTCCAAATATGGGTTGAAGTGTCACAATTATGCTAATGATAGCGGTTTTGTTGCTCTGTTAATAAAGAAGTGCTGTGGGTATTCCATTGTTTAAATGCTGTTTGAATATCTGGGAATGGATGTCCGTACACTTCTTGTGTTTGTACTTCAGCAAATCTTAGGTGCTAACTATTGAGCTTCAGGCTATTAAGTGTGCCAAATTTTTACTTTGATACTGCGTCCAGAAATTATTTCACTAAAACACGTGACTCATTACCTTGGGGTTTTTAAGGTTTCTGCATAATTGTTCAATGGTGGCCTATGTGTTTAGGGCTGCATTTTGCTATTTGAGAAAGTTGTTGCCAGGGGAGTTTACTGCTGCAGTTACGAGCCATATTATTTTCAAAACTAGGTTTATTGTAGTTCTGTCATGATAGGCTATATTAAAACTTAGTTTGATTGGTCACTATAACTTAAAATGTTGCAGGTACTGTAGAAGTTTAACTGGATAAAAAAAATCTTATTACTGCTATGTTAGAATCTAGCCAATTCACACTAATGACTGGGAGACAGATAACAAATGACTGAATTTTGCCAGCTAACAAAGAATAATAAAAAGCAAATCCATTACAAAATGTATGGTATTCATTTATTTAAAAGATATAATTTAGTTCAATTATTGATAATACTTCAGTGTATTCTAGTAAATACACCACTGTCCTCCCATCTCTCTCAACTTCACCTTCTTCCCACCAAAACTCTATTTTGTACCTTTTTCCTCCCAACTCACTTGTTACGATATATAAACTTAACCCTAGAACTGATGAATGCATTGATCTCCTTGGGGCTCCACCAGTGGCCATCATTGGGGCCTACCCTGCATCCCCTAAATGTTAACAAACTCAAGAGGGAATCAAAGGGGAAGATATATATCAAAGGTGAGGAAGCCCTCATCGAGACTGGTCTACCCCCCAAGCTTCTTTAATATTAAACTACTGAGAATGGTAAAGTCCAAAGGTGATGGAGACAGGAACTGTGTTTTTTTTTTTTTTGGTCCAGGGACCTCAGTTTTACTGAACATTTAGCTATCTTCTAAAAGCTCTATTGTCTACCCCTTAATATTGACTGTTTTCATTAATACATTTTAGCTCTAGAACTCACTTAGCCAGTAAATAATAAATCTTGTTCATCATGAGTGAATTTTTAAGGCTTTTGAATAAACTTTTCATGTTGATCTCGCTTTTGTTTTTTCTACTGATTTTTTTTTTAGGATTGAGTATTTTACATTATGGTGACCCATGATGCCAATAGTCCTGAATTCTGTAAAGCACGTAAGCATATGCTTGAATTTAAGCACATGAGTAGTCCCCACCGATGGCAGTGTTTCTTAGATCAGTCAGACTACTCGTGCTTAAAGGTAAGTATGTGCTTAAGTGCTGGATTATAGCCTATACTGATAACATTTGATTTATATAGACCTTACTTTTCTCAAAATACGACTTTTCAATCATTTATCTTTAGCAGTCTTATACTGAAATATGTAAATCTCAACATTTCAATTGCACCACATTGCAGGGTGGTTGTTTTTTTGCAAACTTACTAAAGTATGTACGTGTGTGCGTGTATAGAATTATCTCAAAACTGTATTGTATTAAAATCCAGTACCAATGGGATGCCAAGGTGCTGTGAAGTGTTTGTAGAACACAGTGTAAATCATCTAGCTCATAAAATATCACTCAATGTCTTGAAGGGGAACCTTATACTAGGAGTAATCCAGACAAGTCAATAGAACCACTTACAAAGTTGAAGAAGTCTCAGTGTGAGTAAAACTACCACACTCTAGCCCTTATGGAAGCATTTTAGTTGGAATATGTGATACCTTATTTAATTTACCTGTTTTCTGTTTACAATCATATTAAAAAACATTCTAACTACATCAGGAGGGTAGCTAGTACAGTGCTTTTGCTTTTAATAATACTCAGAACTTACTGTATATAACACTTTACAAACATTACCATATAAGTATTTTTGTCTCCCTAAACCTGGAATCCCAATCTGCCATGCAATCACCATCTCTTTTTTTCAAATTCCTCTTTAAAACATACTTCTTGATGATGATAACTATTAGTAGAGAAACAACTACAATAAAACCATGGAAGGAGTAAGACGTATGACTTGCTTTGCTGCTTCGTCACACTGATTTTTTTTTTGTTGCCTCCCTACAATCAGCTTTGCAAGATGTCTACCTAGATTGTAAACTCTTCAAGATAGGGAATTGTCATTTTGTGTGTCCATAAAGCACTGCCCATATTAATGCTGTACAAATAATAACAAAAATGAGATCCTAATTTCACTGAAGAGAGGCAGAGAGGGGTTTTGATTTGCTTGAGGCCATAGAGGGATTTGAAGTCAGATCCAGGATTAGAACTCCTGTTCCTGGCTCCAAAGCCAGTATTTAGACCATAAGACACTCCTATTCTCCCCTATTTTATGTTGCTTTCTGATGATACTTTTTAAAGTCCATTCATAAAACCCAGTACTGCAGATTCTTGATACATGTACATGCAGTCACTAGAAACCCCAAACTGTAGGCTGTTGTGTGATGCAAGTTAGACTAATTTTTGTGTGGATGAAAGTTAGATCCTCATGCTTGAAAATCTAGTTTAAGGATTCTAAAGTAGGCTATTATTTTTTAATGTTATTGAAAACTGTTCACCAATTAGACAATATCTGTTCTAAAACTTTCTGTGAATTATCAGATGAACACAAAATCATATTTCCCTTTTTGAGACAGATATCACTGCTGTCTTTATAGGTAAAGGTGTGTTTCACATGTACATGTAGATTACTCTTTAATACTTCTTGAATCTGCTTTCAATGTACTGAGATTTTTCAACGTAGTGGTTACAAAAATTTTGCTAATGCGCAGTTTCATACTGCGAGTTATATGCGTAATATTGTGTCCAGTGGGATTCTGTATTGCAAAATTTGCATAGTTATAGTTCTAGTGACATCGTATCTCACATGAAGAACCTAGGGACCTGATACAATATCAGTAAAACTGTCTCCTAGGTATGATTCAAACAGTTTTATTAGCAACATATGGGGTATGAAGGAGCCACAGAGAGTAGTTTTGAGTGTAAGGGTGCTGGACTGTCTTTTTCAGCATGTAATTATATCAGTTCTCTTCTATGGCATTATTTGTAGCTGCTCTGGGATTGCTGAAAAATAACTACTAATATGGTGACACAAAGGATCAGAATAAATTATAATTGTTGACTTTGCAAGAAATTCGTTGGCAAAAAGGCTTACTTTCCCAAGCTCAGTTTGTCAGTTCTGCTTTTAGCTTTGTATCTAAGCCATATACACAAAATAATGTTTTCATGAAAGTCTTAGGTTTTACTGGCATTCTGACTCTCTTGCATAATAGATATTCAAAAAGTAAGTCAGAGATTTCAATTGGCAATATGGTTATTTTTCTTTTTTTATCTCTGCTCTTTGCTAGCCATTTAAGGCTAGGAACATGCTATTTGTGTAATTGGTAACTAGTTATCGAATGTTTTTATTGCTGGAATAGAAACGCATTTCTCGGTATCAAAAATGAGTTATCTTCAGATAATCAGTTCATCATTTTAAAACAGTTGTTTGGACATTAAATCCTAGCAACAATACAAACTGAGGATTTTATTAGTAGTATTTTTAATAATAATTTATTCTTAAATGTTAATACCTCATGGTGTAGTGAAAAATGGCAGAAGTTAAGGTGTTTAATGTTTTTGCTATCCACTAATTGAAGCACCAGCACAATATATTTGTTTAAGAGGAGTAATATGTTGACTGCTGCCCTAGTAATGTTTTAAAATATTTGTGTATTTAAGCACTGTGGGTCAGATTATGCCTCTATGCAGAAAAACCTGCATAGGGGCTAGGAAATTCCCTGAGATTCTGCTCACAGAATTCCCCCCTCATGGCATTTGGCTTCGTTGCAGAATAATTGGGGGGCCAGCTCACAAACCATCCTGCATCCCCAAGAGATCTGTGGAGGACTGTGACATTCTTCAGGGTACAATCTAGACTGATGGACAGCTGTGTCCCCTCAATTCTCCAACTTGGGGTGCCTTTTACACTGCTTCACTGTGAGAGCAACCACTCCTGATCTGCTCAGACATCGCCTCCAACATGTAAATCACTCCCAGCTGTATGAATGTTGTAGCCAGCCACCCATGAGTTACAGTGTGGGAAACACAAGCAAACTCCCAGTCCCAGACTTCCCCCGAGAAATGTGTCTTGTACTACTCAGCACCTTCCTGGAGAATATAAGCTCATATAAAGTCCGTCATTTCGTTAATAGAAAATGATATGCACAAACCTTGTTATTTCAAATGGAGTTTCCCAAACACTTCGATCCAAACACACACTGGTTTAGATAAAACAATAAAATAAGTTTATTAACTACAGAAATAGAGATTTTAAGTGATTACAAGTAAGGAGGCAGAAAAGTCAGAATAGGTTACAAAGAAATGAAAGTAAAATGCATACTAATAGCTAGTTTAACCAAACTAAGTGACTTCAAAGCAAAAGTTCTCTCACCACATGCTCTAGCACTCTTACTGGCTGGAATCCTTCCAGCCAGGACCTTGCCTCAATTTGTGTTAATTTCCTCATCGTTCAGGTGGTGGTGATGCCGTGAGAAGAGATGAATGGAGAGAGAGATTTTGGGGCCTTTGCTCTCCTTTCTTATAGTTCTCTTTTTTTCTTTGGAAAATAATCTCAGCTGAGGTTCTGGAGATGGAAACCTCCAGCTGTTCATTGTCAAGATGTAAATTTCTTGCTCGCACCCTTTTTCCTGCCAAAGAATGGCTTCTTAACCAGGTGATAGTCCATTTAATTTCATTGACACCTGGCTGAGGCGTCAGTTGGCCTTCTGTCCCTGAGGAACTGGTTTGTGGCTGTTTTCCCATATTTAGAATATGTTTTAGTAACGTCATACAATAGAATCTTCTAACTTTACATACAACGTTGCCACACATATTTTACCACGACAATAATGATCAGCAAATTATGAGATTTTCAAATGATACCTCACCATGCATACTTTGTACAAAATCCATTATAATTTTATAAAAAGGGTGAGCATAGGGATACTAACTGTCACAGTGACATAAGGCTACCCATGCAGAGGCACTGAATCTGAGACACCTGCCTCCTCCTTAGTGGTTATTAGAGAAACACCCTCAATTTCTGCTTTGGGAGCTCATTTTAAGAGTGTCCCCCAGCATTGAGGGATTTCCTCAGCAAAGTCAACACAGTTTTTGGTTGTATTAACTTTCCTCTAGTGTTTCTACTAGATGCCAGGAGCAGGTTGTGCATCCTCCCCACTCAGTACTCCAGTCTCAATCTCAGCTTGCCCATGTGAAGATTCCCAGATGCACAGAGTCATTACATTGCCACTGAGTTAAGTAAATAAAGACACAACATCTGTTTTCTAATTGGAAAATGAACAGATCCCAACTTTTAGTCACATAAATATCATAACCTCTGTATTACCCAGCATATATGGTCCCAAGGCTACCACTCAGTGAAGCTGTGCATCTTCAAAATGTATTTATTTAAAAAATAAACAAAACTTATACTTATTGTGGCCTTACAATAACAAAAAATGTACAGTTTTGATGCAATTGCACTTACATGCTTTGTATTTTTCTACATTTTGTTTTTCTGTTTCTGTTTAAGCAGATTGCAGGATTTTTGTAAATGTTATTTTACTGCCTACCCACAAGACGGAAGCAGGTGAGAAGAGCTTGGGAAAAAGTCAATACATATATGCATTTGCAATACATAACACAGTTGATATTTCATACTTTTAGTCTACCAATCTTGCACATCCCTTTAACTTGTATAACATAAACATTTTATATGTTTGTAAAGTTTTATATAATTATATTTAAAAAACCTATTAAAGACTAAAACTGAATATCAGAGATGAAAAAAATCACAATAGCAGGGAAAATTACCCTGAGAACTTGTACACCACTTTTCACTTCTTAGTTTCTACACATTGCACTGCTTTTTAGCCTCTCTTTTTAAACTTTGAATGATTTTATAATCTGAGTAGCTAATTTACAGAGAGGTTATTGCTTTTGTAGTTCAAGTCGTGGCTTAGTGCGGGCTGGGCGGGGCCGGCGGTCGGGACCCCGGCAGGCAGCAGTGTGCCATTAAAAAACCTGCCCGGCCCAGCCTGCTCTTCTCCGCTCCCCGCCCACTGCTTTCTCCTGCGGGGGCAGGGGGCAGAACCTTGGTCCTGCCGGCTGCTGCTGCAGGACAGCCTCCACCGGCAGCCAAGCTCCCTCCTCCCCTGTCTCTTCCCTCAGCGTGCTGGGTTCCTGCCCCTCCTCTACCTCCCTGCGGCCGAACAGCTGATGGCCCTGGAGAGGGAGGGTGAGAACGGAGCTGGAACTGCAGCCGCAGCGTGCTCGCTGCTCCGGAGAAGAGGCGGGGACAGGGCCTTGGGAAAGGAGGGTGGAATCAGGGCATATCCCCTCCAGCCCCCGCTGTGAGCCACTCAGGGCCGTGGGCTGGGAGCATCCCCACGACTCCAGCCCACACCCCAAGGCCCCTGCCCTGACCCCTGCACCCCCCTCACACATACCCAGCCCCCGGCCCTGACCCCTGCCCTCCCCCACGACCCCAGCCCTGACTCTGGCCTTTTTCTCCCCCACAAAACTTTTTGCATAATCTGTTAGGGGAAAAGTAATAGTGCTGCTTTTTAAAAAGAAATCCCCCTTTTTTGCATCTCCTACCTCCTAGGTTTTGAGGTATGCCCAGCGGATTCTCAGCAAGGAACACCTGATGAATGGAGAGGTCAGCTACGTGAATGCTTCAAAAGAGTCATCCGAAATTAATAAATGTAATTAGAGGAGTGTAACTGTATCCTGGTTTTGATTGCCCCCTGAACACTTATTTGAATTTTTTTTCCAGACAAGCTGAGTCGTCTGCGCACAAAGAATGTAAATTATTTGCATTTGCAGTATCCAGCTTCCCCACACTCCATGCCCTGACTCCTGCACCCCCTCACACGCCCCCAGCCCTCTGCCATGACTCCTGCACCCCCTCCCACGCCCCCAGCTCTCTGCCATGACTCCTGCACCACCCACACATACCCAGCCTCCCCACACCCTGACTCTTGCACCCCCCCCATCCCCACCTCCACCCTGAGCACCAATCGGAAGCTCCTGCACCCCTCCCCCGCCCCTACATTCCCACCTGCACCCCTCACACCAAATGGGAGCTGCCCAGGTAAGCGCTCCAGACCCAAACCTCCTGCCCCAACCCTGAGCCCCCTCCCTCATTCTAGTTCCTGGCCAGACCCTACACCCCAACCCCCAGCCTGCTCCTTCACCCCCAGCCCTGTGCTCAGTGCACTCCCACCCTCAGCTCAATGCAGAGAGAGAGGAAGAGAATGGGCTAAAACCAGGGATAAGGTAGGTACCAACTCTATGTGGGCAGGGCCAGGACCCCAGACCGGCAGCGGGCTGAGCGGGACCGGCAGCTGGGACCCTGACTGCAAGGAGCTGGTGGACAGAACCCCGGTCTGGGGTCCCGGCCGCCGGTCCCGCTCAGCCTGCTGCTGGTCTCGGGTTCTGGCTGCCGGCCCCTTGCCAGTCAGGGTCCCAGCCACAGGACCCACTCAGCCCACTGCCAGCCTAGGTGAATGGAACCCCAGGCTGGCCGCAGACTGAGCGGGCTGGCGGTGTAAGATCAGCATTTTAATTTAATTTTAAATGAAGCTTCTTAAACATTTTTAAAACCTTGTTTACTTTTACATACGACAATAGTTTAGTTATATAATATATAGACTTAGAGAGAGAAGCCTTCTAAAAAACGTTAAAATGTGTTACTGGCACGCAAAACCTTAAATTAAAGTGAATAAATGAAGACTCAGCACGCCACTTATTGCCGACCCTTGGGCTAGATTATGGATGGGATGGAAGACTTGATTGCCTCACTCACTTGCTGTGTATGGAGCCATAGGGTCATTCAGCAGTTATTCTCCAATACCTGTTGCCTTGTGCTCCCTACCCTGTGATGAAGGTATAGTTTGAATGTCATTTCCATGATGTTGTGGGTCTGATTAAATCACCACATTTGTGTGGGTAAGAGGCTCAAAAGGGCCAGCTCCCAGAGATAACCATGAGTGATGAACCCAAGAGATGACTGGTAGACCTAATGGCCCAGGGGTGCTGGAACAATTTGTATAATCGGGATGCCGAGAGCCATTGAACCAAATTGTAAACACTGTATATGATGGAAAACACTTAAAACCAGGGGATGCAGCAGCACCCCTAGTTTCAGCACTTATTTAATGGCCTATAGGAAGGAGGGGAAACCTTAAGTTTTTGAAGACTCAGATGATCTTCATGTATGCCCTCATTCCCCCTTGTTGAGACAGAATCAGAGGACTCACAGGTGGGCTGAATCCTAGGAGGCGGGCTGAATCCTAGCGGCTAGGCTGAATGGGGCTAATCCTGAATATTGGTTATTTGGCATGGAGGCCATTTAACACCATTCTGGATCCAAGTAAATATTTGGTATTTTTTGGTGGGAAGAAATTATCCGTTAAAATTTAATAAAATAGTGGCTTTCTGCTTTAAAATCTGTCCCTATGTCAGTGTTTCTTTCTGCATATCCTAATCAAGATGAAGTGTTCAGATTTTGTGAATTTTATTTGCATATATTTGTAAGTATGTAACCCAAATTTCTTGCGGTGTTTTGATGAAAGCTTAGAAATTATTATCTCCAAAGCAGTGGACATTCTCAGGGAGCTAAAAATACGGGTAATATTTGTACAACAGCTAGGGTTATCTCTTTGACTCCAAGAAAAGCTTACAACTCCACATTTAACAGCTTCTGTGGATCTCACACATAATTTTTACGTATAGCATATTTATAAATGCTATGCAGCTTATTTTGACATACTTTCATTTCATTTTGACATCCTAATTGACCTGCAGCATTTGACTCAGCCCATCAAGACTATATTGACATTGTATATATAAAATCTTGTAAATAAAATAGCTTAAAAGATTTTAGGAATTACATGAAATGGAAAAAGGAATGTTAACGGAGACATTTGTGTAGTACATTATGAAATTATCAAGACCTTAAAAGTCAATATTAGAAGTAGACCAGCACAACTAATATTTGTTATATTAACTTCTTTATAGATTGAATAATTTTCTCCTGATATATTTTAAATCTAATTTTGTGGAATAGTTTAGCCGTTTTAAAACACACCTTCCTCAGAAATGAGACAAAAATAATAATCCTCCAACATTTAATCTTGCATGCTATGTCATGTAAATATACACAATGCACACACATCTTGTGGTTCTAAGAAAAAAATGAGGTTTTTGATAATTTAAAATTTTGCCTTGATGTGATTAATCAAGGACATTATGCCATGCCATAACTAATGTAGGAAAATCTATCTGATCTGATTCTTCTCAGTGACAATGTGTCATAATGTGAGATAGCAAGGCCAAATATGAAAAAAGGAAATTGTTAATACAGTGTTTTTAAAGTGTTTTTAAAAGTCCAGTTTGTGAATGTGCTATTTTCTTTTTCTTTTTTAGGGTTCAGTGTTTCATACTTTTGATAATTAATTACATGCTTAGGAAAATATCCACACAGTGTGGTGTCTGCAGATTTATAGGTAGTATTTTATTTATCATCAACCATGAATAGGTTTAAGATGGTTTTGGCACATAGATGTATCGCAAACTCTGCAGATGATGTAAGCAGTAGTAGAAGCAACTATCTTCAAATAATTTGATAAAACCACGTCGAGCACACTCAAATAATGTAAATAGCCAAGTGGTTAAATTTATTTATTTAGTTCATAATTAATAGTTTAAATAATTCATATACCAACTAAATTTTCACTTCTGGTATCTTGTCGATAAGACGTGAGGTTTACTATGTTTAAAAAAATCCAAATCTTCTAGAATCCTCAAAATATGCATATGCCTTACTGAGTAACTGTATTGTTGTTATTCCCTTGTCCTTGTCTCTCCTTCCTCCCCACTTTTTGATCTGTTTCTTTCCCTCATTTCTTGTGTCCTGTCAAAATTGCAAGTTCTTTGGGGCAAGGGCAAAGTACAAAAACCTTAGGGTGCTTTGGTAGCACAAAATATCCTTAAAACAGGGTCTAAATGGCCAGCTGCAATTTTCACTGACATAGGAGAATCTCTAGGTGGCATAGAGCTGATGGTGATCAGTTCTGTTCCATTCTTTTCACAGGCCCGGCCAAGGGAGGTGCTTGACTTGAGTATATTTTAAAAAAAATTGAAAACAGATCAAATATATTTACAGTATTGATGAAACATAAAATATTACATGCAATACACTTTTTACCATAACTGTTTAACCCTTCTTACAGAGACGAATAATACTGAAAGTCAATGTGATTTAGGCTCCCAAGTCCCTAAATCACTTTTGAAAATTGGTTGTAAGCTCCTAGTCACTTAGGTAACATTTTCAAAAGTGACTATCATATTTAGTTTCATACAGTGCAAGCCACAATTAAATGATTTGCTATGAAATATTACCATGTGGAGCACAATAACTAATATACTAGTGCATGATATCTCTTTGACATGTTGTGCTTTATTGTTGGAGGAATGCATTCCATTAGGCAACTGTGTAACTTCATAATATCTCATACAAAGCACTGATACCTGTCATATGGTAAATAAGTACATAATTATTTGTTGTAGAGGTTCTCTAAAAGACAAGAGAAGTTATGCTTTCCTTTCATGCTGAATTTCTGCCTATCCATGTCTTTACATTTACTGGTTCATGCTTTCCAGCATATCAAATGTTCCGTGGTAAATGCTGACTGAGATTAGTTTCTCAAGTATACAAAGCATAGTGTGTTTTAGCTGATAATCAATAATTCAATAAAATACTGTGCTGATTTTGCATTCAATCCTGAAGTGCAGAGTCACATAACTGCAGATGGTCACCACCCACAGATCATTTTTGTAATGTCCTTTTTCAGATAGGCCCAAGGCAATGAGAGATGGGCAGAATTTTAAAATGTCGACCAATTCATGACCTAAACTTCCATGCCTTTCTGTACTACCCAGACTATTACTGGCATTTCTTTCTAGAATAAGATTTCAAAAATAAAAAAAAAATCTTTTAATCTTGTGTTCCTTTTCTATGTAAGTGAAAGGCAATGTGGATAGTGCAATCAAGAACTCATGGGTTCTAATACTGGCTGTGCCGTTGGCTCACTGTAAGGGCAAGCCACTTCACCTTCCTGTGCCTGGTACTGAATCTTTAAATATCCTATCTGTAATAATACTCACCTGCCTACTTCACAGGAATGTTGTGTAGATTAATTACAGTTTGTATAGTGCTTTGAACATATACAACATCATATAGTATCTGATAAATATTATTATTATGAGTATAATTTCTAAAACTTCAGAATTTGTACATGTGAGTGATCTATATATTTAAACCCCTTTGTGAAAAGGGTACAAAAGTAAATGCTAAGATCATATTTTTAAATTGAATCTATTTTGTTTTTAACATTTGCTTAAAATCTAATGAAAACCTTATGTTATGAAGTAGGAGTCTCTTATTTTTTGAAAAAATTTTTTAAACCTGTTTTTGTTTTTTTGTTTTTTTTTTCTTTTGATATGATACTGAAAGTATAGCTCAAACAGGAAAGTACAGAAGGAAGAACACACAAGTTCTGGTCAGCTGTTTTAGCTTTTAAGTTATAGGTGCTTGTTATCTAACAAATGATTTAAAATATGTTTTCTTTTAAAACTTATGGGAAAAGCATATTTTTCATTTCTTTATGCTGTCTTTGTGCAAGCAGAGTAAGAGAATGGGTTTGAGTGTCAGAAGTAAGGAGTACAAATAGTTTTGAATCATGTGGTTGCAGTCTCAAGAGTACTTTTGAGAGTGAAACTAGAACACATTTTAGCATTTCCATCTGCATACCTGTAATTTGCATCATCTCTAAAAAGAAGGCATTTACCACGCGCTTGTAAGGCGTATATCGAAAGTGCATGCAGCAAATGTCATGCTGCACTTTGGTTTTGGAAGAGGCTGAGGTGTGGGGGAAGATTTGTTTAATTTTTTCAAAGAGGTGTAACACGGGCTTTCCCCATTTCAAAGTAAAGGCAGATGTAAAACAAGTGTTGGTGCTTTATAGACACTTGTGTATGTATATGTATGTTTATATATAGGCTTATACACTATGTTCTTTTTCAGGTTTTTCTGACCATTTTAATTTGAATAGTATCCACTGGAAATTTAACATGATTCTGGTAAACAGTTAATTATTAATTTTAGGTGATTTCCAGTATGTCAGCTGATTAAATCACTGTTTTGACACACCTTTTTAAGAAATACTTTTCATATTTTTGAGGACAAATGAGATGTAGCTATATCAAATATTTTCCTAGGAAAGAGTTGGAGCTATAGAAGTGTTGGCCAGAATTTCTAATTGGAGTAACAGCCCCTCAGAGCCATCAAGCTCATTAGGGCCTGGATAAAGCAAAGCTTTTATGCACATGTAAATTTAAGAATGTGAATTTTCCCATTGATTTCAACAGGACTACTCATGTGCTTACAGTTATACATGTGTTTAAGTGCTTTTCTGGATCAGGGTCTATGCTGGCAATAGAGTGGCATGGGGGATTGCACAAAGGAATGTTATCCAGATCCGGGAGAGGCTAATTTGGCTTTTTTATTTATGTATAGGCAGGTGAAGGTGAAAAGCCTGCAACTTAGAACAGTATATTTAATGTCTCACAAGAGTTGTCCAGAGCTTAATGAACTTGTGAGGATTCCCTAGATTGTTTCCCAGCCACCATCTTCCTGTCAGTGACACCAGACAGCCCACCAGCATCATTTATTTAACCAGCCAGAGAGGTCAAAGAGGTGAAGTAGACTCTCCCGTAAAAACATGCAGTCTCAGCAGAGCTCTTACCCCCTGTTAGCCTGCGGAGTGAGAGACCAGAATCTGCGTATGGTGCTTCTAAAGCACTATAACTGGTTCACTAGGCAATGCTGTTCATCTTGTGATAGGGTGGAGTTTTGCATCTGGAAGGAGGAGGCCTAAAGAGGAAAGGAATTTTGAAATTGTGAATTTAAAGAACCTCCTTTTACAAGACCATTTGAACCATATCTGGGTTGAAAGAAGCTGAAGTCTTCTTAAACTCATGATATGAAAAAGCTGTTTACTGGTGTGAAGGTTATCAACAACATTATTTTGCATTTTTATGGTTTAATTTGTATTTTTGTTTTTAAGGAATGCAGCAGTATTAAACAGAGTTAATGAAAGCTAACTGCATAATTTAAAGTGGCAAGATCCCAGAGCAAATTCTCATTTGTTGGTGTTCGTCTTTTTTTATAGTACACTTATTTATTGGCAACTGGAATATATATATTCTTTGTGAAACTGTCGTAAAAATGAAGCTATCCATTGTAAAACGGACAGTTTTGACAATAAGAACTGCCCTTCAATATTTGAAGCCTGCTGGGCTCCCAATAGAAATTGAAACTGTAAACATTTTATGGAGGCAGATGAATTGCTAGAATCCCAACATAAATTTTAAGAAAAAGAACATCTTTTTGATATAGCTGCATGAGTGTCTCTGTGTTGACTTTCTCTGAAATATGGCACAAAAGAGGAGCCACATATATTTTGGTAACATCAGGATGGAGAACCCTTTAGACTTCCATTACCATTAATGGAGCAGAAGAACACAAACCATATATACTTTGGCCCAAATCTTGCAAACATCTGCAGGCCCAGGGCCTATATTTGTTAAAATAGGAGATTTTTGGTTTAGCTAGGTTTGTCCCCAGCTAACTGTTTAGCAAGCGATTTTTTTCCCCATAAAAATATCCATGATTGTATATTTCTGTTCATTTAATACATTTGGAGGGAAAATTAAATGTCTTTAATTTTCTTTTTAATAGAAAACCAGAAGTGGAAGGGAATGAAGTATTTTTGTGTTCACGCTTTGCATACACCAAAACTGAAACAAAGTAAGGAAGTTCATGTTTTGTTTGTTATTTCAGACTTACTGTTTCAGGTGATCATCCATCTCAAAGCTGTGTTAATGGGATCAAAATGGCTACTTACACTTACTAGCAAAAAAGGGATCACTGAGTCTTGCAGATTTTTTTCTTATGTGGTGTTTAACTTAATTAAATTAGATGTTGTTCATTTAAATTGTATTTTGTAGTCACATTGTACTGAATCATAGAAATCAAAGTAGCTAGATTGTGATTTCTTTCTAGGCATCTCTGCCTTTATAATATTTACATAATATTCCCAAGTTTAAGTATCAACTGCCTACTACATTTACTCACATGTGCAACTGTTGTTAATTGTGCTCAGTCTAGTCCACTGAAACTCAAAAAACATTTTTGGTTCTTTGTAAGGCCTGTACCATTAGGGCCCTACATCTGTGTAAAGAGATCTAGTGTTAATAGAATAAATTTACATTTATGGAAAAATATTCCAAATCTCTGTTTCTGAAATCCCTCTGAATAACTCTGCATTTCAGTTGAACAGTGTACCAGAGAATTTCAGCACAATAAGCAAGAGAACATTCTTTCTAGTCCTGTTGCAAGTTTTATGTTAACAGCACCCAGGAAATACAAAGACTTTATGCGGGGTCAAAGATGCAGCAGACTTAGAACCGACGGCTTGTACTCTATCACATACAAAAAAATTGTACCTTGACTTAGAAAGCTTGGGCCACATCCTGCAATACTTACTTACACATATGAATAATTTTATGTGAGTATTCTTACTGAGTTCAGTGAGACTATTCTTCTCCATAAAGTTACATTAATAAATGTTTGTCGATAGGGGCATTGGTATATATGACATTGTACAATCATAGTCTAATCTTGTAAAACCTTATTCATGTTTGTAGTCCCACTAAAGCCATTCATGCAAGTAGGACCATTGGAATCCTTGCTTGTGTGAATAAGGACTTTTCACTTAAGTAATAGTTTCCATGATTGGTCATAGTCATCCATACTCACTCACATCTCTGTGTTACCATGTTTTCACACTGCAGAATGAATAAAAACAGGTCAGGCTGTATCCTAGGAAGATGGACTGAATTTAAAGCTACATATGTTGTCTGATCCTTCCAATACAAAAGCTATTTGCTGACGAGCTAATGCTGTTTACAGAACATCGCTACTGCTTTTTTATGTTATATTTTTACAATAATATTTGTCAGCTTCTGAAAGTCATTGTTAAAGGGGCACTGGCTGAAAACTACATGGAAAATTGTTTCCTATCTCTAAAGAGTTCTTATTTTAATCAACATTCTTTTGTACCTGTGAATCCAAATGACAAAAACTGTAATCATTCAGTGAGGAAATAGTTAATAATCAAAAAGCTTTGCAAAATAATATCTCGAGAGCTTGTTGGTTTTGCTCAGGAAGTTTGCATTTCTTGAGTTTATGCTACCTCATTATTTCTAATATTGAAACTACAGTTTACCAGTCACACCAACCTTTTAAATCAAGAAATGAGCATAAGGTTTATTAGCTTAAAAATTGAGTCTTTTTATATGGAAAATATCCAGTTAGACTTATTGGGCCACTTCTGCTTTCATTTAAACTGGTGTAAATCTTAGGTAACTTGTATGAAGTCAGTGAAATTAGTCCAGGTTTGTACTAGTGCAATCGAGAGCAGGATTGTTTAGCCATTACCTCAGAAAGTAATTATAACTATAGTCAAAATACATGACTGTTAAATCTTAAGATTTTTTTTAAAAATGTTATTTCTATATCTAATAAATCTGATTCCTAAAATAAATATAAAGAGGAAAATTCATTTTGATAACTGTTAGCAGTTAAAATCTATATTTTAATTTATTAACTTCTCAGAGTATTTGGGTTGATTTTCTGAAAACTAAGAACAGTGAAAATAAAAATATCTTGGTGAGGCAGCAACAAAAGGATTCTGCGAATCAAAGTTAGGGATATTTTAGTTCCTTACACAGATATTGGACACACTGCTTATGATTGTAGCATCTTAAACAGTAATTACATATGATCACAAACTGAATAGGCATGTGCTTGGTAAGTTTTTTGGATAGGAGACCTCGTAGAAAACCCTGGTTGCTACTGGAAGTGGTGGTGATTTGATATATGGCATTCTTCTGTCCTGGATCAGTTCTGAATCAGAGCCTCTGCAGTGCATTAATGGTCATCGCAGCGCTAAAGGTGCTGTCTTCCTGATGAGATATAACCCAAAGTCTTGACTATTTATAGCTACTAAAGCTCCTATGATGCCTTGGGCCCATGAACCTTATTTGTTGGGCATATTCCGATTTGGGTAATTCGTACATGAAATTTCCCTCTGCAGTTTCATAATGATAGGTTAATGATATTCTTCTTCAATTCCCGTCTTAATCTGCTGATGACTGAAGTCAGTGAGACTAAGCATGATGGGACATTTTTGCAGGATTGAGACTATAGTTTATAAAGTGCTTGAGACGGAGGAGATTATGATGAGAGTTTTTAATAAAACTCTTCAGCTTGGAAAAGAGACGACTAAGGGGGGATATGATAGAGGTCTATAAAATCATGACTGGTGTGGAGAAAGTAAATAAGGAAGTGTTATTTACTCCTTATTAAAGAAAAACTAGGGGTCACCAAATAAAGTTAATAGGCAGCAGGTTTAAAACAAACAAAAGGAAGTCATTCTTCACACAATGTACAGTCAACCTGTGGAACTCTTTGCCAGAGGATGTTGTGAAGGCCACATCTATAACAGAGTTAAAAAAAGAACTAGATAAATTTATGGAGGCTAGATCCATCCATAGCTATTAGCCTGGTTGGGCAGGGATGGTGTCCCTACCCTCTGTTTGCCAGAAGCTGGGAATGGGTGTTTTATTAATTTCCTCTTGGGCACCTGGCATTGGCCACTGTTGGAAGACAGGATACTGGGCTAAATGGACCTTAGGTCTGCTGCAGTATGGTCACTCTTATGTTTTGATGGATCTTTCAGGGTCTAAAATGTGAGGGGATGAAAGCTGTTTAAATTGTTATTGGCCCATATTCTCAGCCTAGGTTTAATTGTCTTTGCACTGCTCCAGTAGTGCAAAGGAGACTTAATACTGCCCCAGAGTGACAGTTGTGGGCTTTCCTGTCGCATCCCATGGTGGCCTAAAGCTAACGTAGGAGACAGGCTGAAACCATGCTCAGTGCTCCAGCCAGTGGGCTTGTTCTTCAGTGACCATTTCTGTTGGCATAATTTAGAGCCGCTGTTAGGCGCTTCTAAATCATGCTCGGAATCAGGGCATTAGCAAAATGGCTTACTTTTCTTCCTCCCTCCATCCAGGTTCTGTACTGATCCCAGCTCAGCCAGACTCGGTAACATGGCCCATATTTTGTGTATGTATCAGAGAAGAAACATTTAACATCAGTATAAAACTATTCACTAGACTGAAGTATTTAGTAATTACAAATCATTATTGTATTTAGAGAAATTCGTTTTATGGAAATTGCAAAAACAACCCAATAAAAGAAAACCACACAACCAACCGAAGTCCCCAAGACCCCCCAAATCAGTTTTTTAATAGCATCAGTATAAAAATATATGTATGCAAATTGTGAATTAATATTGTTTTCTAAGCAGACATCAAGCTAATAGCTTGGATAATACTGCAAAATCAAAGATTGAAACTGTTTGCCATAATAAGATATTATTAATTACATATGATTTCTTTGTATCTGCTGTTTAGAAAAAATAAATATTTTCATCAAAAATATTTTAATTATTTCTCTGCAATAAGTATCACCATTACAATTTAATTTGTCTCTTAGATGTAATTTGATACTATTCACTTGTATGCCATATACAGTTTCCCAACTGCTCTTTCCTTTTTAGCAACATCTTTCAGAAGTTACAGTGTATTTCTTTCTGAATATAAAGCAGTTTGGTATACTAGAAATGCTTTAGAGTATATCAGCAAGTTGTTCTAGTGGAAGTCTTTGAGAAGCAATACATTAGGCAAAAAGCAGCAATAGAGATACCTGCAGTGAACACCGTACGTGCCCTTAAGCAAAGTTCAATAATTAGTTGCTCTTATTCCCATGCCCACTGTCCCAAGTGTTGATATTTATGAAAGGCAAAGATCACTGCAATACCATCTCAAGCTCTGCTCTGTTGGAGTTGTTTATGCTCATTCAATTTTTAATATACCTACAAGATGTTTTGATGAGGGCACTTAGCCCAAAGGGGTTTGCATCGCACCTTCAATGATTTAAACACAAAAATAAGGTTGGTTCTTCAGAATATTTTAAGTGCTAACTTCTACTCCAATATTAATAATAAACATTAACAAATTATCGAAAAACAATGTCATATTTCAATCACTGAATGTGATCTTGGTTATTTCATGTTCATAGGATGCTGGTCATTAAAAGTAGTAAAGTACCTAATGTCAAGATAGCCTGCAGCGGTAGAAGTTGCTCACATCTTGTGGGTACTTGATATGCTACTTCAGGGGTCAGCAACCTCTGGCAGCGGCTCGCCAGGGTGCTTACCCTGGCGGGCCAGGCCAGTTTGTTTATCTGCCGCGTCGGCAGGTTCGGCCGATCCCGGCTCCCACTGGCCGCGGTTCGCTGTCCCGGGGCAGTGGGAAGCCGCGGCCAGCACATCCCTTGCCTGCACCGCTTCCTGCAGCCTCCATTAGCCTGGGACGGCGAAACACGACTAGTGGGAGCCGCAATCGGCTGAACCTGCCGACGCGGCAGGTAAACAAACTGGCCCGGCCCGCCAGGGTGCTTACCCTAGCAAGCTGTGTGGCAGAGGTTGCCGACCCCTGTGCTACTTATTTCTTAGATATTCAGATCATATGTTTTTTACTTCAGTTGACAGACGATATCTGACTAGAATAGACCTTTTTCCTGAACATTTCATGTGATGTGACAACCTATTATATGGTGTGCACTTACGGTATGTTTTATAAGGCAATAGTTGAGAATTATGAATCATATTAATTACTAGTTTATGTATGAAACATCCATTTTTATTTCAGGAGATTTAAACTATGTACATTTTAGAATATTAGTGTTGCTTTAGTATTGATTATTGCAACTCATTTAAGTAATTATTGTGCTACTGTAATTGTCCCTCAACCAAACTTAGTGTTTTCATTACAGGTCTTTGTAAATATCATTAAAAGTGGCTCTTGGGAGAGGCTAGTCATTTCAAAAGATTATCTGATAGCTACTGGTGATGATCTATAGGGTGATTTTTCAACATTGGCTTATTTGGGACTTTGAGGGGGTCAAAATCCTCTTCTTGACTGGAGGATGTTAACACAAAATAAACCTAACGTGGATGCTCCTCTTTATTGTGTTATGTCAGACAAAAACAATCCTGTTGGGGATGAAAACACTTAACAATTTCTTCTCATTAGAAAATTACATTAAAAACGTATATTAGGAAAAGTGAGAGTTGAGAGATGTATAGCCTCTGGACCCTCTAATGTCAGGTCAGACAACCTTCACTGATTTCTAAGGATGGGAGGAGAATTATACGGTGAGTCAATTTGGAAGAGGGAGTGGCAGCCAAGGGCAATGCTTGCAATGCTCTACACTGGCAATGCTAAAGTGCTGCTGTGGCAGTGCTTTAACTTGGCTTGTGTAGTCACGGCAGAGAGCTCTCCCAGCTCTCTAAAAAACCCACCTCCACAAGAGATGTGGCTCCCAGCTCTGGTGCACTGTTTACATTGGCACTTTACAGCACTGAAACTTGCTGTGCTTGGGATGTGTTTTTTCACACCCCTGAGTGAGAAAGTTGCCCCGCTGTAAAGTGCCAGTGTAGACAAGCCCTATGACTATTTGCTTAATTAAGCTGATATAGGGAAGAGGAGTTATGATTAGTTCTAAGTATAGCTGGACAATTCTTTCAACATTTGTAGGAGGTATCTTTCTCCCAAAATAAATAAATCAGCCAACAAATTAGGGTAGGTTGCAAAGATATCCTTTAGAAAAAGACCGCAGCACAAAAAGATTTGTTTGAGGCTGTATTACCAGTGTAGTATATGCAGTAGATTAGTAGAAGATATAGATGTATCACTACTCCTGAGAGCATTCTGTGCCAAAAAATTTAAAAATTCTGGGCACAATATTTTAAAATTCTGCAATTTTTTGTCAAAATAACATTACATAATCACACCAGTTTCAATTATTTTGGTAATTTATTTCAAAATACCTGTGAGCAAATATGTCTGGAACAATAAAGACACACACAAAAATTCTCCCAGGAGTAGAGAGTTAAAGAAACCCCTATGACAATCCAGTTCCTGTTTCTCTGTCCCCCTCCCAACCCAGAGCCCAGTTGGGTGGCCAGACACCCACAACCCCCGCCCCCTGAGTCCACCTGCAGTGCCCCCCCAGCTAATACACACAAATCCCCCAGAACCCAGCCGTGATGAGAGTGATCACTGGAAGTATGTTTTCATAGATTTTTGGCTAAGTCATTTTCTTTTTCCCTAATAATCAACATATTTTTCTTCTTGGTGCTACAGATAGTGTAACGAATATTGGTAGTACCATCTTTCTATAGTGATTTTGAAGAATTTCTTAGCAACCTCAATTAATTCAGTTGCATTAGCACATAAAGGGTTAAATTCATCCTGGGATAATTCCTTTGCATTCACTGGAATTACACTAAAGATGTTTGAATCAAAATGGTTTTTAAGTGATGATGTGGACACAACCACTTTTCTCTTGGAACACTGCTAGCTATCTTTTTCTGTAGTTTCTCTAATTACAGTATTAAGCTATGTCTTCTGTTGTACTGCAACCAACTCTGCTGTTTTTATTTCAAAACTTGATTTGGCTGAATTCACTAATTTTAAATATAATTTGATATTCACTGAAAGCTTACAAATAAATACACAGCCAATATATAAAGCTGATTTAAAAAAAAATCAGCAAGCTACAGACCTGCTGTGGTGCCAGAAAAAAAAAAAAAAGATTTCTTCTTCTAACATAGCTCTTGTTTGAAGCTCTATAATTTGCCTTTTTTTCAAGATGCTAGTTATGGGTTACAACAGACAACAGTAGTTTTACTTGTAGTGAGGGTGTTAAAAGAAGAATGCAGTAAAAATTAGCTGAAATATGAAGACAGTTGTTTTATTTTAATATGATTTAATTCTGTAAATATATAAAGTAGGATATAACGTAATTTACCAGGAAAAAAAAAACAGATAGAAATGCTACACAATTTCATTAACCTCTAAGCAGGAATAAAGAAAATATTTATGCAAATAGTATAGGCTATCATCCACTATCACCTAGGCCTGGTTTATATAGACAACTAATTCTCTGCCCTGCTGTGTCCTATTAAAATGTCCAATATGTTAATTGCTTATAAAGGTTTAGAATGACTTGAATATCAGTAAAAAGAAGAACAGGAGTACTTGTGGCACCTTAGAGACTAACAAATTTATTAGAGCATAAGCTTAGTCTCTAAGGTGCCACAAGTACTCCTGTTCTTCTTTTTGCGGATACAGACTAACACGGCTGCTACTCTGAAACTTGAATATCAGTAGCACCTCTGATAGTACAATTTGGAAAGTAAATATAACAATATCGTAGTTATTGTTATTGTAGTTAGATTTTTTTCATAAAATAGATACATAGATGAATTTTTAATTGTGCTAAGAGGTAAGCAATCACTGGATACTATACTACTACTTCTGTGACAGTTGATTTGTTCCTTTAATATGCAAATTTTAAGTATACATAGATCCAGTGCTTTTATTTTAGAAATATGCCTAGAGGCTATATTGGTAGGCTTTAGGGAGATATCTGGTTTGGTGTGAAGTAAATAGTTGTTAGGTGATCGTATGAATTTGTTTAGAAGATGAAAAAGTGGAGCTTTGAGTGTATGAGAAGACCCAACTGTACCTGTTGTCTAAGCTCATAACTTTTTGTTTTTCAAAGAAATCTCACCAAGCTCACAAATATCACACAATTAAAAGAAAAAAACAAGGGCAGCAAGAAATACAGCTAAAATATTCAAAATAGAATGTCTGAAATTAGGCATCTAAATCCATGTTTACATACCTATGGCCTGATTTTCAGAAAAGAAGAGATGCACCTCTCATTGGATTGAGTGGCAGTTATGCATGGTTGGTGCCTCTGAAAACTTGACTGCCTATGAATTAAGTGTCTTAGTCTGGATTTAGATGCCTAACTTTAAGCACCCAAATTTGTATATTTTGATCTCCATGAAAAAAAAATCTAAAAAGCATTTTAATAAAAGTCAGATTGGTTTGTGGGTATTTGTAATTGTTTTTGGCATATGACCTATGTAAAGAAAAGGCATGGTTATTTGGGAACTGCCAATTGAGATAACCTGGGGAAGCGTTGATTCACACTTCAACAGTAAAGCAAAATTAATAAAATTTAGATAATAACGTAGCAGTTAGATATCTGGCTCTTTTTGATATTGTTACTGTCTACAATATTACTCAGTTCCACACTTCATTCTGAATTTTACTCTTGGTACTGTCTTGTTGTCCTTCCTGTTCTTAATCTAGAGCCATCATTCTCCCTTTCAAACAGGTGACAATAAATAAATTTCACACCTAACATCAATGTCACAAGATAGTTCAGTAATTTTGTAAAGCAACAGGATCTTTTAGATAAAAAGATAGCAGTAAGAAAGAAAAACGACTTCTAATTGTGCTGAGGATTTTGTCTTTCATGTATTCCTTCACAATCCAATCTAAGTAAACTAACTTTCATGTAATCTATTGTTAGAGATATTTTAACCAAAAGGAATGGTAGTTTAAAACTACTAATTTTCCTCCAAAAGTGAATTTTTGAGCATAGTGCTTCTTATGCCCACTCCAAAAATTTCTGCGGCACTAATCATTTTAGGGCTTATCTACGTGAGAAAGTCATTACACTGATTTAACAGAAATTGATTTGAAAATTGATTTACCTAAACTGTTACAAAACCTTGCATAGCACTCTTTTCTTTTGAGTGGTTTATTTCCGCTTAAATTAAGCTGGTAAGGAGTCAACCTAAACTAAATGGAGATGAGTGTCTACACAAAGTTTTATGCTGGTTTAATTAAATCAATTCAGAAAGACACCTTTAATTAAACTGGTCCTAGTTTTTGTGTATATGGAGCCTTAAACAGACTCATAGTAATCGCTGTACTAAATCAGACTAATATCCATCTTGTCCAGCACCCTGTCTTATGCTCTGAATATTGAAGGTTTATAGGCTTTTTTAAAATTCCTATTCTCTGATTTTGTGGTAATCTAATTATTACTATAAAATCTGATCCTTTTTTAAGTCCTTCTAAACTCTTGGCCTGAGCAATATCTTGTGGCAATGAGTTCAACAGGCTTATTATGCATTGTGTAAAAAATAGTTCTTTTTATAAATTCTAAATTTGTTGCTTTTAAATTTCATTTAATCTTCCCATGTCATCTCATATTAGGAGTGCCTAGTTTACCCTCTCTGTGTCATACATTAGATTATGTACCTCAGTCCTATCTCTTCTTTATAAATCTCCTATCTAAATTAATCAGTAGGAGTCTTTCGGTGTCTTTTCTCACCCTCATATGGAAATATTTCCTTTACTCTAGTATTTTTTATTATTCATATCTGAATCCTTCTTTTTCTGTTTTTTTAAAATCTCTTTTGAGTTAGGGCAGTGGTTCTCAAACTATTGTACTGGTGACCCCTTTCATATAGCAAGCCTATGAGTGCGACACTTGTTTATATATTTAACACCATTATAAATGCTGGAAGCAAAGCAGGGTTTGGGGTGGAGGCTGACAGCTCGCGACCCCCCCGTGTAATAACCTCGTGACCCCCTGAGGGGTCCCGACCCCCAGTCTGAGAACCCCTGAGTTAGGATGATCAGAACTGAATACAGTATTCCAAGTGAGGGCATATCATTGATTTCAATAATGGCATTATTTTTCACTATTCTTTTCTTTCCCATTCTTATGCTGCTAATATTTTCATTGTGGGTTTTTTTTTTATTGCCATTGAACATTCAGCAGAGATTTTAATTTAGTAGTACACCTTGGCACCTCAGGTCTTTTCCAGAGTGGTCACTCAGCTCTTGTAGCTGGTTGCATTGCTTTTAGAACTGAGGTTATAACCAAGGTCACCACATATTCGATAACTTGAATAATGACATCACCTAACTGCAGGACTGCCAGGTTAACAGTTAGAAATGGAAGCGTATAACAATTTAAACATGGCTCTTTTGATGATAGCATTGTTTACTGAGTTAATGTCAAAAGAAATAAAGCACTGGTGGACTTTAAGGCTTTATTCTTCTCCATATAAAAAGTCAAATATCTATTCATGCCAAGTATATGTAGTAGAGCTTCCACATAGTTGGCATGTGGACAGGTGATGAATGACGGCTGGATGATTGGCTGGTTAATTTAGAGACAGACAAACAAAGAGGAAAATCAACAGGAGTCCTCCAGGGCCTGTCTGCACGACAGTGCACACTTTTCATATTTACAGTTTTAAGTCCTTTTGGACAGACTTCTGGGAACCAGAATGTCTTGGGCTGAGAAGGAAAAAGGTGCCCTGCTTCTGAGTAATCATCTATTTCCACACTCTCAGCATGATGGCAGCCTCATTTGGCAGGGTTTTGAGTCATATCTAATTCATCCAGAACAGAACTATTAGAGTTGTAAGTCTCTTTCTCTTCTGAGCTTGGTCAGGATGTTTGGTACTGAGGATCGCCTTGCAGTGGATAAAAAAATGCTTCCATTGCTGATGTAGATGTAGAGAACAACTATAATTTTACATTCAGATGGTTAAGCCAGATAATTGCATCAGGAGAAGTGGACTGTATCACTGTGATGCCTCCTTTGTATTTGTGAATCATGTATTGAGTTATGTTCCATGGTCTGTTCTGGGAGACCACAGCTGCACATTGAAGAGTCTTTAATTTTCCATTTGTGCAGCAAGTATCCGCATCTGCCATGATTTGTGCAGATGCAGTCTAGGGTTGCCCATGAGTTTCGCGGGAGATCAAAACCAGGGATCTTCTGCATCAGGTCTTTCAAAGGTATTTATTTGTGACTTCTTGTGAACTCCATTTGGCTTTCCAAGCTTCATGAGAGTTGAAGTTGCAAGACAAGCAGCCACCTTCAGCGACATAGAGTCCACCTTGAATGGGGACCTAAATACCATGGAGGAATATTTCCAGAAATGGAGGCTCAAACCACGCCCCCACAAAACCACAGTCACTGCATTCCATCTTGAATAATAGGAATGCTAAGCTGGAGCCATGAGCAAGAGACCAGTAATTTCTTGTTTTCAGTGGCAGGGATATACCTCTGCTGTCTATCTCTGATCTCATATTTCTTGATTCCAGGACCAATTGTAGAGCATAAGTCCTTTTCCATTAGAGTTCTCCTTACCTGCTGAGTATGTTGCAATCTGGAATGTCCTATGACAGACTCCCATATTCATAACTTCCCAGCACAGAGGGAAATATCTGGTGCATCTCTGCTTATTTATGTGGAACATGAAGCCTGATTGTCTATTTGAAATCAGTTCAACTTTTAGGGATACAAGTCTGAAAGTCTTTAGTGAGAAGACCATGTCTATTGCAATCCACTAAGCTCAAAACTCTTAATATGCAGTGGTAGGTAGGATCTTATTTAAAGGTGTTAATGATTTCATGGCAATAAAAGAAAGCACATTTGAAGTGTGTGTGTGCATATATTATTTTTTACAATAATAAATATGAATAGAAAAAAATGGATTCATACTATTATTATTAATGTGGAACTTTCTTGCCTGCCATATGCACTGAGAAATATGTCAACCATAGATACTTTAAGATGATTTGAGAAAATGTGCAGTCTTGCAGCACTTTTATATGATTTATTTTTAATTTTGAAAAGACTTTAAACCCATTGTCTGATGAACAGCTTTTAAAAACAATAGTCACCAATCAGCACTAAATAAACTTAACCTGTTTGCTATATTTGACAGCATTTTGGTCCATTACTAGAAAGAACAGCTTTGTGTGTGTGTGTGTGTGTGTGTTTTTGTGAGAAAGGAGCAAGAACAAAAAGCACTATTTTATGTAAATGATGCCTTTCTGCAACATATCCTCCACCCATCCCTCCTTTGTTACTTTATTTATACACTTTTCTGCGGTGCACCTATTGTTGCATCAAAATGCTTCAGAAACATTATAAGAACATAGTCAACTTGAAAATCATATTTCTATCTTAAAATGTTTTAATATATTACAAGTAAAACCAAAGATGATTACTAAAAATGATAGAAGTTAGCAACAATTTTTTCTCTTTCTAGTTTGCTTACTTTCTGAATTAAACAGCAGTTAATTTTCACTTAAATAATATATACTTTGTTTCCTCTGCATAGTCAGTGTGCAGGTTGTTTCCTTCTTTGTTTAAATACCTTTATAAGCATCAACAAGGGAACAGAAAAGTCCTTTTAATTTTTTAAGACATTTAAAAAAAATCAGGTCATACTACTTGAAGGTAAATTTACCAGAAAATTGATTTTAAAAAAATCAGTTCATTCAAAATATTCAAGTTGAAAGTATACCTTTAATGAATATATCCTTACGGCACCATTGTGAGGTAAGAATGATTATGGTGAATTGGGACACAGAGAAATTATGGCTTTTATCCTGCAAAGACTAAGTACATGCTTAACTTTATGCATGTGAGTATTCCAGTTTGTTTCAGTAGGGCTACTAACCTGCAAAAGTCTTTGAAGGATTAATGAGATGCCCAAGATCATATAGGAAGTTTTTAGCAGAGCCTGAAATAGAGCTCAGACCTCCTCATTTCCAGTCCAGCATGTCAAACATAAAGTCCTCATACCCTTTGCTCAATGAGTTTAGTAGATGTAGGAACAGTCGTTTGCCATGTATACCTATTAAATAAAGAGATTTTTCAATTCAAGGAATTGATTCCAAAGTGTAAAGCATCTATTTTCAATAAAATTTTAAAATTCTTTACAATAAAGTTTTGTAATTGAATTAATTGTTAATACTGTCTAGGGGCAGCAGTAACTAAATAAATAAATAAATAATTTTGTTTTTATATTTCTCTCTTCTTCTATCCAAGCTAGAGAAAAATCACTTATACTATGGAAATCCAAGCATCACGTTGTACATCTGTTATCAGTGCTACTGAAAAACTTCTCCAAATCTCTAAGAAAGACATGCCTCTTAACCTGTAATATTGCAAGTGTGGAACAAATGACAAAAATCAAAATTGATAGAGCAAGAAACTAGAGATGCTATGGAAATAATTTTGTAATTATGTATGATGATTTTTTGTGATTTAATAAAACTGTGCCACTGAGGTGGTGGCTCCTTAGTCCCAGGCTTGAGGTTTTTTGTTTTTGTGGGCTTTTTTTTTTTTTTTTTTGCCATTACATATTTCCCATTCGTGGTTATGAAGCCTGAAACTAACAATGGCAAGAAGTTATTACACATCACTTATGAATGGCAGAATGTAGGATTGAGACAAAGGAAGATAGAGTGTGAGTACGCTGTGGGGTGTGTGAGAATACATATGTCAACAGGATATGTGATTCTGGCAAATTCAGAGAAGTTAAATTTTTTCCATGCCTCGTCTGTCTATCTGTCTTTAATGTGTCTAATGTAGCTCTTTATTTTAGATATTTATTGGACATGATTCACCACACTATCTATAGATGTAATATATTTTCTTTTATATTGCCTAGGCCACACCTTACAAAATGTTTCAATTACTTTCTTTTGATATCTGACTGCTCAATTTGTATACATTGTATTATACATGTGCTCTTTTTACACTTATAGGTGCACAAAATATCTTTCTAGAACACAATGAATGTGTGCATATAAAATACTTTATAATAAGTATATGTACCTATGCTGAGGTTTTAGTACTGCCACTGTTGTAGAAGTTTATTTTTTTCTGCAAACATTGTTTAGTAATTTTTCATGTGTTACAGAATTTATGAACATATATTCTCTACAAAGACTTAAAAGGGTTTTTGTAATGACATTGAAAAGCAGCAAAAAATGGGTACTGCAATAGTATTTTATTAATGAATGATGTACATTGGTTCCAGCTGTGACCATGTGATTAGACCTTCACTAGGCAACAATGGGTATTTTCCTGTTGCCTTTATTTGATTTCCAAGAATGTGTCATCTGTTATATAAACCCTTGCCAATATGCCCCATGTAAAACTGGTATTTTGTATTTTTCTGAAGCATCAGCTGCATACCCACCCATATCCCTGCAGAAATATTGTTTAAATTGAATAGAGCACCTTAGTGCCTATGTCTGGTGCTGCATACCAAAAACAGAAATGCGTGTTGTAATTTAGGTTCTATTAAATATATCACTCTATTTGTAGGATGCCTTGTTGCCTGGTAATGAGAGAGATTATTTTCACTTTTACATTTCTATCTTAATATTTTATTACAGCAGTATAATGTGTTATAGAGGTGGACAAGCCTGCAGATTGAAATGTGGATAGTCCAGATTGTTCCTTTCCCTAGACCATATGGTATAGTTCTAAAAGCCTTTTGTACGCTGTCTGTTCAGTTAATTGTAAACTCAGTCTTTAACATACCTAAAAAAGAAAGAGAGAAAAAGAAAAGGAAATATAAGTGGACTAAAAGAAAGGGTCCATATATCCTTTGAGAACCCCAGCAAGGTTTGTTAAAAAGATGTACAAACTCCAAACCCTCACATTGGCATCTTGTGGGGTTTCACTGTTGGTGAGTTTGAATGTATTTTTCTGTATGAACATGAGTTTTCATGTTCCTTGATCACATAAGGTAGAAACACACGTGGTGGTGGTGGTGGTGGAGTGGAAGAAATCTATTCTCTCCAAGACAAATGACTGGGCAGGGGAGAGGTTTTAGTATATAATAAACTGGTAAAATGGTATTCAAAATGGTATTTTTCCTCAGGCAGACAGCTCTGCCAGTGGGTGATGTACACTAAGATTTATGACAGATGGGTAGTAGGATTGCTAATACACCTACACAAGTTTTAGCTTCTGATGTTCCCAGTGCTCTTGATGCCTAAGAAGTTTGTGTTCACGTTTTGTTTTGATGTTGTCCAATGCATGGTCTTAGGAGAATGGAACAAAGGCCCACTCTGGATCCTCATGTGCTAAGATGAAAATAATGTATCCTAGTCCTCACAAAAAGTGTACTATATAAGAAAACCATTGAATCCATGGGCAATAAGATTTTAAATCTCATCCTCAGAAAGTCTGTGAAACAAAATGTCATATTCCATCGTTACACTGATATGCTGTAAGTGTAGTTGTCCTTGAAAATGGCCACAATAAACGTATGAAAAGAAAAACTGGGTGGAAAAAGTCATGCCTACTGCTTAATATGCTATTTACTGTATCCTTGGGGCTTCTGTGTTGCTATTAAATTACAAAAATTGGGAATTTCTTGGGTTAATATACACATTCACATTTTCTAATATTACAAAATATGTTTTTAAATATTTTTCCTTATTTATTAAATAGACTGTTAGGGTCCAGGTGCATGTGCACTACTAAAAACAGATTAAAATTTCACAATATAAACCAATATTAATTATAACATTTCCTTACCCACTCAATTTATCAGGACCAACAATTTCTAACCTTCTCAACCCATCCCCTTGAAAGCTTGAGAGAACAGGTAGGCCTTGCAGCACTTCTTAAGACCAGTAAGGTCATGATTTGTTAAACCTAAGTGGGGAAGGGAGTTCTGGAGTCAAGGGCCCCTCACTGAAAATGCCCTTCTGCCAGCCTCCCCCGTTTTAAATTAGGAGGATGTTAGTTCAGACATCTCATCTGAGGCAGGTTCTGTGGTAGGCAAGACACACACCATTTAGGGCTTTGTAGGTAATAATTAACACCTTTAATCACACCTACAAATCAGACGAGAAGTCTGTTATGTAATTGAGCATGAGACTTATGTGCTACCTGTCAAAGCCCTACTAAACAAGTTTGCTGACCCATTCTGCACAGCCTGAAGTTTCAAAATGATCTTCAGATATAGCACCATGCAGAGCATGTTGCAATAACCCAGTTGTGAAGTGTTTGGAGGCAAAAGAATATATAATTGTAGTAAGGTCTGCATCAGGAAGAAAAGAACACAGCCTTCTCACCAATGCAGATGAAATAAAAGCACTTTTGACCATTTCTGGACATCCAGAAGCAGGCATAGATCCAACAAAAATCCCGCAAATTGCAAACCTGGGTAATAAATGGTGATACAATCATGTCTTTTACTAAGATAGTGTACCCAGTTTAAAAAATGTAAAGGCAAGATGCTCACTGGTATAAGTTGAAGTAGCTCAGTTTTCCTCAGACTGGCAGCCCAAAATTTCATATGAAAATAGCACCTGCAAGCATGAATAAACTGAGAAATAAAAGAAACAATTATTTTTGTGCCTTTTGAAACTTCACACTTCTGAGATGATTAAAGACGTACATTTTTTCTTGTTTTATAACACCAGGCGTGGTCAAGCACTCTGGAATGGACATTGCTCAGCCAAATGTAAATTTGGGATTACAGTATACTATGGCATGTCATGCATGCCAGTGAAATGAGAGGCATGTCACTTACATACCATACTTTGGTTGTGTTATGAAGTTAGTGGGAGCCAAGTATGCATCTGTGGGCAGAATTTGGTTCTTATGGTCTGAGCAATTTAGGGGCATTGAAACACAAGGAGCAGCACTTAATGATCTAAGAATCCAGCTACAGTTCTGAGAGGGTGTAACTAAGCAATGAAAGACAAAACAGTGACTGAACATTTGCTAGAACTTCCATATGCTGAGAATAGCCCTCAAAACCACTGAGTTACCTCTTACATCTAATGCCTCATTAACAAAATTACCTGCTTCTTTACCATATAACAAACAGCATTCAATATAAGTTCACTTGTATACTTCAAAATAGATAATGCAAAAATGATGTACTAACTTGTATCTGTGATTAAAGAAAGACTTAATTTAGCCATTTGTGCTGATTCCAAAATTTGAGAAATATCGAAAATATTAACATTTCTTCAATAAAAAATGTAACTAACACTTTTTCGCATCAGATTCTACTTGTTAAATCTAATTATACTTTTAGTATTTGTTTCTTTAGTTTGAACGACGTGCATGTCCATTCAGTAAGCACTTAATGCCAGCTTAATTTGTAAGGCAGTGAAATTTGATTCTGGGGGGGATAGCTCAGTGGTTTGAGAATTGGCCCGCAAAACCCAGGGTTGTGAGTTCAATCCTTGAGAGGGCCCCTGAGGGATCTGGGGCAAAATCAGTACTTGGTCCTGCTAGTGAAGGCAGGGGGCTGGACTTGATGAGGTCCCTTCCAGTTCTAGGAGATAGGATATCTTTATTTATTTATTTATTTTAATGAGAAACAACCTTGTTTGATTTGTGTATTTAAAAAAAAAATCAAAAAGTTGGTTATGAGAGAAGAAAGTTGCACAGTAAATATCTCCACATAGAAAAGATGTGAGCATTTTTTAAAAACTAGATAGAAAATTCATGTTTTTTGGTCCTTCAGCTAGTAGCAGATGCATAGTGCCATAAATGCAAACGGTGTTTCATAAACATGGGTAGGACACAGTCCATGTCCAAATAGCTTACAGTATAAATAAGACAAACACAAAATTACATCCGGAGAAGAATGTGGGAATTACTGATGAGACCAAAGGAGGAAGAATATCTTGAATAGGTAGGTTTTAAGGTGGGATTTAAAGGAGAGGACAGATTAGCAGATAAGAACAGTAGAATTTTTCTGGGCAGAGGGGAACTGAAGGCATGAAACAAGGATTTGGAAAAGTTGACAAAGATAACAGTAGATGGAGAGGATTAGAAAGAGCATAGGGAGTAGAGCGGGTTGATGAATTTTGGGGAATTTTCCCCCCTGAAAAATGTGTTCTTTTTGACAGAAATTTTTGAAATGTATGAGGGGAAGAAGACATGGGAAATGAGAGCAGAGATGTAGTTGAGAACAAAATTGTGTAGTGCCTTATGGTATGTCTACACTGCAGAGATTATACTGCCATTGCTATGTCACATAGCAATTCCTGAATAGCCCCCTTGTGTAGAGGCAGCCTACTTGACAGGTGTTTTTCTGTTGGTGTAGGTACTGCACCTCCCTGAATGACATTAGCTATGCTGACAGAAGCACTCTTTTGTTGACATAGCAGCATCTGCCCGGGGGGTTGGTTGACATAACAATATGTGGCACACCCCTGACCATGTAACTATTCTATAATTTTTCTGTGTAGACCAAACCTTAGAGATGAAGATGAAGATTTTGAATTTGATGTAGTAAGAGATAGGAAGTGACTTTAAGGGAGCAGAAGAAAAGAGAGTAACAACGGAGTAGTGGAGAGTTGAGAGACAGTTGGACCCGGCAGGAGTCTACAGTAATTAAGGCAAGAGAGGACCAGTGAATGAGCAAAGGAGTCCAGGAGAGCTGGCTGTATTTTAAAGAATCCTTATTGAGGTTGCAGGAACAAACTATCCCGATGTGTAGAAAGAATAGTAAATATGGCAGGCGACCAGCTTGGCTTAACAGTGGAATCCTTGCTGATCTTAAACACAAAAAAGAAGCTTACAAGAAGTGGAAAATTGGACAAATGACCAGGGAGGAGTATAAAAATATCGCTCGGGGAGGCAGGAGTGAAATCAGGAAGGCCAAATCGTACTTGGAGTTGCAGCTAGCAAGAGATATTAAGAGTAACAAGAAGGGTTTCTTCAGGTATGTTAGCAACAAGAAGAAAGTCAAGGAAAGGGTGGGCCCCATATTGAATGAGGGAGGCAACCTAGTGACAGAGGATGTGGAAAAAGCTAATGTACTCAATGCTTTTTTTGCCTCTGTCTTCACGAACAAGGTCAGCTCCCAGACTACTGCACTGGGCAGCACAGCATGGGGAGGAGGTGACCAGCCCTTTGTGGAGAAAGAAGTGGTTCAGGACTATTTAGAAAAGCTGGATGAGCACAAATCCATGGGGCCGGATGCGCTGCATCTGAGAGTGCTAAAGGAGTTGGCGGATGTGATTGTGGAGCCATTGGCCATTATCTTTGAAAACTCATGGTGATCGGGGGAGGTCCCGGATAACTGGAAAAAGGCTAGTGTAGTGCCCATCTTTAAAAAAGGGAAGGAGGAGGATCCAGGGAATGACAGGCCAGTCAGCCTCACCTCAGTCCCTGGAAAAATCATGGAGCAGGTCCTCAAGGAATCAATTCTGAAGCACTTACAGGAGAGGAAAGTGATCAGAAACAGTCATCATGGATTCACCAAGAGCAAGTCATGCCTGATTAACCTAATTGCCTTCTATGAGGAGATAACTGGGTCTGTGGATGAGGGGAAAGCAGTGGATATGTTATTCCTTGACTTTAGCAAAGCTTTTGATATGGTCTCCCATAGTATTCTTGCCGGCAAGTTAAAGAAGTATGGGCTGGATGAATGGACTATAAAGTGGATAGAAAGCTGGCTAGATCGTCGGGCTTAACGGGTGGTGATCAATGGCTCCATGTCTAGTTGGCAGCCGGTATCAAGTGGAGTGCCCAAGGATTGGTCCTGGGGACGGTTTTGTTCAATATCTTCATTAATGATCTGGAAGATGGCGTGGACTGCACTCTCAGCAAGTTTGCAGATGACACTAAACTGGGAGGAGTGGTAGATACGCTGGAGGGTAGGGATAGGATACAGAGGAACCTAGACAAATTAGAGGATTGGGCCAAAAGAAACCTGATGAGATTCAACAAGGACAAATGCAGAGTCCTGTACTTAGGACGAAGAATCCCATGCACTGCTACAGACTAGGGACTGAATGGCTAGGCAGCAATTCTGCAGAAAAGGACCTAAGGGTTACAGTGGACGAGAAGCTGGATATGAGTTGACAGTGTGCCCTTGTTGCCAAGAAGGCTAACGGCATTTTGGGCTGTACAAATAGGGGCATTGCCAGGAGATCGAGGGACGTGATCATTCCTCTCTATTAAACATTGGTGAGGCCCCATCTGGAATACTGTGTCCAGTTTTGGGCCTCTTACTACAAGAAGGATGTGGAAAAATTGGAAAGGGCAACAAAAATGATTAGAGGGCTGGAGCACATGACTTATGAGGAGAGGCTGAGGGAACTGGAATTGTTTAGTCTGCAGAAGAGAAGAATGAGGGGGGATTTGATAGCTGCTTTCAACTACCTGAAAGGGGGTTCCAAAGAGGATGGAACTAGACTGTTTTCAGTGATAGAAGATGACAGAAAAAGGATAATGGTCTCACGTTGCAGTGGGGGAGGTTTAGGTTGGATATTAGGAAAAACTTTTTCACTAGGAGGGTGGTGAAGCACTGGACTGGGTTACCTAGGGAGGTGGTGGAATCTCCTTCCTTAGAGGTTTTTAAGATCAGGCTTGACAAAGCCCTGGCTGGGATGATTTAATTGGGAATTGGTCCTGCTTTGAGCAGGGGGTTGGACTAGACGACCTCGTGAGGTCCCTTCCAACCCTGATATTCTGTGATTCTATGATCATGGGATGTTGTTGCTGGAACAGTAAGGAAAAGGCAAATTGTGAAGAGGCAGTATTAAAAAGAATAAAGCGGTAAGATTTAGGGAGAGATTGAACATGGAAGTGCAGGGGACGGGACTCAAAGATCATACTGAGATTACAAGCCAGGCAGACAGGAAGGATAGGAAAGTTGTCAGTAGAGATAAAGAAAGAAGGTGGAGGCAAAACATTCTGGATAGAGAGGCAGATTTGGGAATTATCACACAGATGGTAGATGAAAGCATAGGAATAGATAACGTCACTGGAAATAGAGAAAACAAAATTTTCTGAAGTACTGAGGGTGAGGAGGCATTAAAAGAGTAGGGAAAGATGCAATTACAGGATACAAGACAAACCAGGAGAGGTCAGAAACATGGAAGCCAAGGTGAGAAAGCAGAGGACTCAGTCATACAAGAAATAACTCATACAGTCTAAAGTAGTATAGAGTTCTTTCTAGCACAGGATTATTCACCATCTCACCAGATTAGGAGTGGTATTAATATTTGCAGAATATAAATTTTCATTTTATGTTACTCTAAAGTAGCCTTGCAAACAAACAAATAAACAAAAAAGTCAAAATTTACCATCCCAGGCTCAATATCTGCTTGCCTGCACTTTGCCATGAGGATTGATGTTAATGAAAATCTACTGATATCTTCCCAAAATAGTGTTAATCTGAAGCAAATAGAATTTTCCAGAGCTAATCTAAAGAGAGGCTGTTTAATGTAATGGGTAGGGGCAGGAAACTTGGAGTCACTACTGCATTCCATTCTTTGCTCTGGTACTGAGTTGCTGTTGGAATTTTGGGCAAATCACTTAACTTTTAATTTCAGGTTTCTTATAGGGTAAATTAGAGAAAACAATACCTACCTACTTCACAGAGGCGTTATGAAATTTAATATTTGTAAAGCTCTCTGGCATTCTTGGATGAAACTGGATAAATGCAAATCATTATTAATAAAGAAAAAAATGTGAAGTAGACTATGCTATTTTATGTTAGAAAGCAATAGGGGGGAATTAGTATTTTTGTTGTTCTAAGCATGTTCTTAAAAACGTATCTGAAAAAATGCTGGGTTAGACGTTATGTAATCCAGTGCTTCTCAAAGTCGGGCCGCCGCTTGTTCAGGGAGAGCCCCTGGCGGTCCGGGCCGGTTTGTTTACCTGCCGCGTCTGCAGGTTCGGCTGATTGTGGCTCCCACTGGCTATGGTTTGCTGCTCCAGGCCAATGGGGGCTGTAGGAAGGGCGGCCAGCACATCCCTCGGCCCGCGCCGCTTCCCACAGCCTCCATTGGCCTGGGACGGCGAACCGCGGCCAGTGAGAGCTGCAGTCGGCCGAACGCGGACCTGCGGACGCGGCAGGTAAACAAACCAGCCCGGACCGCCAGGGGCTTTCCCTGAACAAGCGGCGGCCCGACTTTGAGAAGCACTGATATAGTCATTAGGTTTGTTTACTGAATGCACGTTTCTTATAATTATCTAGTAGTTTGGTTATATAAACAGGCTATGATGCTTTGTTCACAGAAAGTTTAGGTGTTCAATTTAATACTTAAAAGTGCGACAACTGAGTACCTCTTGTGTACCCATAAAAAAAGATATTTTCTGTCTATAAAGCTTGTCTGTCAGTTTTTTGCAGGATCAAAGTAGTAATGTTAGGGATGATGTGTTCTGGGACAATAAGTCAACAAGAGATAATAAAGTTCACCAAAGATATGTTGAATTTATAAATGTCTCTCTGTGTGTATAATATATATATATATTGTACACACACACACTGGCATATTGTAAATATAAGATCATATTTTAAATAATCAACTTATATTTATTTAGATGCTAGATACATTATTTGAAATGTGATCTTATATTTACAATATGCCAATGTTTTAGGTGTGAAAGCATAGAAGGATCTTTATTGCACATACATGGACACATGGTTATTTTTTTAAATTAAGGGTTTTCTTTAAGTTTGTCATTAGTCAAATGACTTTACTTTTATGGAATTTATTTGTTTAATTATCGGTATGCTAGATTACAAGACAATTTACATTACAAGGCAGATTTTGAAATTCTTTTGATCTACTCCCGTACTCAGTTTTCTTTAAAAAAAAAAAAAAAAAAATGTTGTTCATTTACCCCATTGAGGCCAAAGGACACAAAGAAGCCTGTTAAATGTTTGCGTCTTTATTCAATATAGCCACTGCTTACAAGCACAAAAGAGCCACATCTAGAGTATGGACCAAAATTACTAGAGGGTAGAAATGCTTTGGACACCAAGCATTTAGGTTGCCTTTTATAAAGGGGTTTTAGGGAATTAGGCACCCAGTTTTCATTGAAATTCAGAGAATGCTGGGCATCTAACTCCCTTGTACCTCTGAAAATTTCAGCCTTAGCATTGTTTATAACCATTTTGATTGAAATTTTGATTGAAATTTCTTGTGTTTCATCTGTGGCTAGGGGAAAAGCTGAGACATATGTTTGAAGAAAATCAAATGAGCTAGTGAGTTAAAGCAAAATTAGTGTTTTTTTTTCTCATATCAAAACTTTTTTTTTTCCCATTCATAACTCAAAACCAATGTGGTCTAATAGCTAACTAGTAAGTCTACTTTAAGTCTCAGTGAGAATAATTTTAAAACATATTGACAGTCAAATTTCTTAAAGTTGGGAATGCTGTAAGGTCTCCCCATGGACACAAGTGTTGTGAGCCACCTGGCAAACTTTATAAATGTTTCTGGCATGTCAACAGACATTATAGGTGTCATCAGGCACCTGGCAAATGTTATAAAGGTCAACAGCATGTTAGCTGTGTTTATAAATAAGCAAAAACACATGACTATGTCTGCATTTATCAGCCAAGAAATACACACCTTGGATGTGCTAATGTCCAATGCCTCAGCACTGGGAGCTGTGCATTTATTGGCTGTCAAGCACACACCTTGGAGTGCTTATAATGTGGCTTATGATGAACTTTAAAAAAACAACATTGAAATATAAGACATTTTCTATTCATGTGCTCAATCAAATGTTTCCATTAAAATTAAGAAAATAGTTACCCAGAGATTGATCAGAGGAAAAAAGATACGTCAAATCAAGGCTCTCCAGTGTCTCTCTTTCTCTCACCCTTACATACTCAAAGCACCTGAGGAACGTGGCTCAGCCTCCTCTTTCCTTGGTGGTAGTAGAAACAGCTGGTTAGAATTGTTTCCTTTTAAACTCTACTTCTTTGCTGGAGGATACTGGAAGGCAGAAGCAGCAGCCTGAACCAGCTCTCTTGGGCACTGTCTACACTAGAGAAATTTGGCACGCTGATCAGAATGTGTCCGTCCTAGCATGTTTGCAATAACCTCATGTCTGCTCCCAACTGTGCAGACACATTACATTACAACCACTGTTTGGATTAGGTTTACTCCAAACAAGGTGAACACCATGTGGTCCTTTGCTGTGCCAGTCTCCGCTGGTTCAACACAAGTGTGGATGGAGAAGGGTGGTATAATAGCTCCAGCAGATCAAAGCCTATCATCCTTTAGTGCACACCCTGGTCACTGCCTAGGTGACCTGTCTAGTTTACATTCCGTATTCCACTGCATAGGGATCAAGTAGGTCTGTGCAAATAAACCTGAACACATTGGTAGCTCATTGCAAGCTATTTTCACAGTAGACATCTTATTATATCAATAGTATTCTTACTGCTGCTTTTCCAGAAGAGGGATAGTGGCAGCTTGAGTAGCTGTTGCTTTTAACTTTCAATGGGGCATTAACACAACATGGTATAGTGCCTTCACATTTAGGCAGTGGGGACTCTGCTTAGAAGTGATGATATGATATGACACAGAGTGTTTTTGCCATATTAGCTGGAGGAAGGTATAGCTATTATTGAGGGCAGGGATGGATTAAAGATCTTCAGCCTTCCTCCATCAACTTGAAGAGGAGGCAGAACCAAAGTAATTTTTAAAAAGTTACCATCTTCATCCTATCCCTAGCCTAAGCTTCATGAAACCATTAAAAGGATTAGATTTAAGTATATTTCAATTAAATTAAATTGTTTTAATTAAATTATGATTGCATTTTTCCTTTGCAGTTTGTGTAACGATGTGTATGAGGTCGGCAAGGAGGCCTTATAGTCCTAATATGTATTTGTTGTAGCATGTGAAATGGAGGCCTCTTCAGCAAAAAATCTCAGCTTTCATCCATAGCAATGATGGACATTGTAGGTGTCACAAGGCACTTGGAGAGCTTTATAAATGTTGCTGTTGTGCCAACATTGTTTTTGAATATGTTTACCAAGGAGAAAAGGACTCTTGGGTGTTCTATATACTGCTGATAAACTGGCAACGTTTCTCAATTATTTAAGCCCTTTATTATACCACACCCTATGCTTGTACCGTTGCTGTGGCTGTTTTAAACCAAGCACTTTTAAATTGGTGTAATCCAGTCGCTATAACACACCCAGTGTTTGTAAGAGCTGGTGTCTATGATAATCTCACAGCGATTTAAGCACTGTCTGTGTGCTAGTGGTATTTCTAAGTAGCATGAGCTTTTGACAGTTCTGGAGGCCTATTGATGCTGTTTGTAATAGCTGCAGTCGATCCTGGACTACCTTATGCATCTCGAGCTCCAGGGCTTGTCTCTTTTATCAATTAAGGTCCACTCAGCTGCCATATTAGCCTTTCAATCTCCGTTCCAGGTAAAGTCAGTCTTCGATCATAACATGACGGTCCGGTTCTTGAAAGGTCTGGAGCAACTCTACCCCCAGGTCCGGGACCCAGTTCCTCTATGGGACCTGAATCTGGTGCTTGTGTGGCTCATGAGAGCTCCCTTCGAGCCCTTGGCATCCTGTTCCCTTCTTCTTCTCTCCTGGAAGGTGTCATTCCTGGTGGTGATAACTTCTGCCCGAAGGGACTCTGAGATTAGGGCACTTACCTCGGAGCCACCCTATACAGTGTTTTTCAAGGACAAGGTCCAGCTGCGGCCGCATCAGGCTTTCCTGCCCAAGGTGGTTTCACATGAGCCAGGACATATTTTTGCCAATCTTCTTCCCAAAGCCTCATAAGTCTGAGGAGGAACGTAGGTTAGAACATCAGGAGAGCGCTAGACTTCTACATCGAGAGGACCAAGTCATTTCGCAAGTTGTTCATTGCAGTGGCGGATAGGATGAAAGGTCATCGAGTGTCCTCCCAGAGAATTTCATCTTAGATCACCGCCTGCATCTGATTTTGCTATGAACAGGAGAAGGTGCCTCTACCGGCGATTGTAACCACCCAGTCAACTAGAGCACAAGACTCGTCATCGGCTTCCTGGCCCATGTGCCAATTCCAGTTATCTGCAGGGCCGCCACCTGGTCATCCATTCGCACATTCATGTCTCACTATGCGCTTACCCAGCAAGCCTGAGATGACACCCACTTCGGTAGAGCAGTATTACAAACCACACGACTGTGAACTCCAAGCCCACCTCTAGAGATACTGCTTGTGAGTTACCTAGAATAGAACGACATGAGCAAGCACTCAAAGAAGAAAAAATGATTACCTACCTTTTTGCAACTCTTGTTCTTCTCAATGTATTGCTCATGTCCATTCCATTACCTGCCCTCCTGCCACTCTGTCGGAGTTGCCAGCAAGAAGGAACTAAGAGGGCGTAGGGCCAGCGGCGCCTGATATACCGGTGCATAAGTGTGGCACCACAGAGGGTGCCACAGCCAATCCTACGGATACTGTTAAGGCAAAAGTCTCCAACAACTGTGCACGTGGGCACGCACACACCTAAAATGGAATGGACACGAGTAACACATCTCGAAGAACAACAGTTATGAAAAGGTAGGTAACCGTTTTTTCAGGCTTCAGATTGGAGTAAACTCTATCAGAACCCTGTGAATGCTTGGAGTTTTCCAGGCTCAGATTCTCTGCTGTGCAGTAGAAAGAGAGCTGATTCCAGTTCACTGACGCTTTGACTGGCTGTGCTGGGCAATGATTCCATCAGAGTGTTGCTCAGACTCCAGTCAGCTGGTCATAATTCTCAAGGGAACATTTGCCATCTGTAGATAGCCAGAGATCACAACCTGGCCATGGTCCATAACTGCCTGTCACCTTAAGATTGGGTGGGAGATGACAGCATAGGAGCCAGCTAAACTGGCTCTATGCCTTTTAGGGACTCTCTACTGCCAGGGAAATCTCCAGTGGGAGAGTTTAGGCCAGCAACCACTCCCTTTGTTCTGCTGAATTGGGCCAGAGAATCTGGCCCTATGGATTTTTAAATCTGTATTTTCACTGACCACTGAAAAATATCAATGAGAACCTAAGGTTCCTTTTCAAAATGTAAAATTGACTCTGCTGTACAACTTGTTTCAAAGTACTTTGTGTACTTTCACCCACAATAAGAAATTTACCTGATAATATATTAGTATGCCAAAGCTAAGCTTCCTTGTACGATTACGTTTTTTCCTATGTTGCTGCTAGCTGCTGAAGCTCATTCCTCCATCCCTGCAAGACTTTCAGAAAAAGGCAAAAGAGAGGGATGAGTTAAGAGAATGGCTCAGTTTCCTTCTCATACTTCTGATACTTCCTCTGTTTATTTCTTCTCTGCTGCTTTTCACAGATGGCAAAATGAGGTTTATTGCAGAAGAAAAGTAGATTCTGTATCTTCTTGTTTTCAGTAGGTATCGGTTGCCTTTTCAGTTAGCAAATGCTATCAGGTGATCTCCTTTAACTTATGCCATCACAACTTCTATACTGACATCATATGACAATAGGATATATGTAGTACATTGTATCTGGATGTACCTAGAAATTTTCAGAAGCAGTTAATACTGCTGACTTATCCAGATACTTTCAAGAGTTTTATGCTAGAATTATATAATGAGATCCTTTAGAAATAATCATTCATGGTGCCAAACCTTTGTCCACTGTATTTGATAGCTTTTCATGTTATACCCAGATTGTTCTTTTAAGCAAAGGAGAGATACCATTCTGTAATCTAAAGAACAGTGCATGAATCTAGGATAGAATATAAACAGAAATATTCTCATAATGGGAAGAAATCTTCTAATAAATAATTTTAAATTCTCCTTAAGTGTCCTTTGACACTTGATACCAAATCTCAGAAAGCTTTCAAGAGGTTTTTCCACAAAAAATAATTGGCATAATGCTGACTGGACACAAGAACCACAGGTGTTATATAATGGACTTCTGTTTTCAGAATGTTAGTTAAAATTGGAATAATTGGTTCAACCCTCTTTGTTTGAGAGGACAGGAGCTGTACAGAGGATCAAAAGAAATTTCCACCTGACAATTCCGTTTGAGTAACTGCAGCCTTGAAAGTAGCTTGTAAAATCACAAGAATGTCATACCTAAATTACCACAGAAATCTAATACTTCAATTTAATATAGATCCTTGGAACAAATCAAATTCTGATGATTCATTCCAGTCGCTTTAAGAGAGTTTTTGTGGTTTGAGAAATCCTCATGATTATCATTTTAAATTGCTTTTGTTTTATAGCTCTTCAGGTGAGTAAAAAGGATGTCTTTAATCCTCTTTTTGGTGGCCACCATACAAAGTTACTGATTTTCATTTGAAGAAACTGCAGTGGAATCTGTTGTGAATTTCCTTCAGTTCCTCATCATCGTCATGTTCCTATTATGCCTCTGGCGATTAGGACAGCGACAAAGCTCCTCCACTCCTTAGGTTGTCATTGTATAATCCTCATGTTTAGGACTTTTACTAGATGTCATAGGGCTGAGAATAAAATTCATCCTTTCCTTGTTGCGGATACAGATATGATTGAAGTTATGTTTAAAGAAAACATAAACCCTGTCTTCATTTAGACAGTATTTCCAGTTACTAGATTCCATCTCAAGCACTACGCTGGCTAGTAGTCATTTAAGAGCGCTAACAAAAGATCTCAGACCCCCAAAAGGAAAATGAACAATTTCATTAACTTTGACTCCCAGACTTTGTGAAAAAAGGGCATCTTGAGTACAAAATATCAATATTACATGACGAGAGTGCAAATTCTGTAGATAAAACTTAAACCTTTACTTCTTAAATAAGAAATTGCTGTGGTTGGTGTGCTCCAAGTTCTTTCCTAAATACAGATAAAATAGGAGAAAATAAGAAAATCTCTTTATGCAAAGTTCACTTGCCAAATCCATTGATAGAGATGAAACACCTGATAGCAGCCATTAAGGCTATTAGAGGTCTGCAAACTATACATTTAAATATTTCAAACAAAAACTTAAAAATAAAAAGCTATTTTTTTTTCAAGCGCCATCTGCAGACATATCCCGACTAGGTATATTTACTCTTCCTTCACCTAAGCTGGTCATAACTTCAGAACTGCTGGAAATCATAGACTGTAGACCCCATTTCTCATCAAGATCCTAATATATCCAAGGTATTTCAGAATGCCAGCCTATTATTACCAGACTGACTCCTTTTCTATAATAGGGAAGTAGTTACTAATATGTCTCCTGTCAAGTTTAAAAATAGTGCTACATCTCCCATTACCACACCTATTAGTTTCCTTTCCACTCAGAGATATTCTAAATCAAGCATCTTTCATCCATTTAAACTTAATGTAAGCCATCAAGATAATAGGAATTAAAAATATTGTAGAAGAAAGTTCTTGAAATCACGTCCAGTCTGCAAGAATTGCAGATATAATCCCCATACTGTGTAAACCAACAATTAATCACATATACTATCATTCTTTCCTGATATTTGAGTTTAATGGCAGCGTGCCCTCTACTTTTCCCCGCGCATGTGCAGAATGAATTTTGTTATGTGCACCAATATGGAGTCACACATCACCTCCACATTGGTGCACATAACAAAATAAATGTGGTGTGCGGGGGAGAGATTTGGGGTGCAGGAGGGGGCTCAGCTGGGGCAGAGGGTTGAGGTGCGGGGGGGGGGGGGGTGAAGGCTCCGAATAGGGGTGTGGGCTGTGCGGTGGGGCTGGGGATGAGCGGTTTGGGTGCAGGCTTCCCCGGGGTTACAGCGGGGAGAGAGAACTCCCCCCAGCTCTCTGCCCAGCTCCCTCTCCCTGCAGAAGCACCCGGGCTGGGGTGAGGAGAGGTGCCTCTCCCCCAGCCGCAGCAGTTCTGGGGTTGGGTTGGGGCCGAAGCGCCTCTCCCCTGGCTGTGGCAGGTCTGGGCCGAGGCTGGGTTGGGGCACTTCTCCCCCAGCCTTGACAGGTCCAGGGCTGGTGGAGAGGCATCTCTCCCAGCCACAGCCCTGAGTGCTTGCGCGGTACTTAATAGGCTGCTGCGTGGCTGCACAGCTTAGAGGGAACTTAGATGGCAAATAGTTCCTAAAGATTGTAATTCTCACATTGGATATATTGTATGCTTCACTGCACACTTTGAAAAAGTTATTATATGAAGGGTGTTATCAAGATACATTTGACCAATTTTCTAAGATATTGGATCTGTCAATACTCAAATACTACACAGTATACCCACTTCCAGTCCTTTTATTGCTTTGGTTAATTACTCAGATATTTTGAGAGGGAAGGAAGAGAAAATTTACTTGCAGAATTTCCATGTCCTTTCCTGAGCATGTTTCCTCCGCCACACTACTTGTCCTGTGGCCTCCTTACCTCGGAGGACCTTTTCCTCTTCTTTTTCTGCCTTAGTGTCCAAAACAATTTGTTTCTAATTAAATGTAACAATGCTACTTATTCATATGAAGGTATCAGAGTAGTATACAGACATTGATTAAGCCCTCCCACCACACCCCAGGAGGTAATTTAGTTAATGTAAGTAATGCATTTTTACAAATGCAGAAACCACATTCCCTGCTCTAATCACTGCTTATTGTGCAATGGGAGTCAGTTGATCAATGAAATTTCTCTTGACTAAAGAGAAAGCGACCCATGTTTGCTTGGAGAGCCATATTCCAAAGTGAGATGGATACCTCCTCACTGAAATAATTGCTATATCTGCTTTTGGATTAACTCAAAATGTGATACGTTTCTCTCATTTGGAGAAAAAGACTTTCCAACAATTATGATTTAGTAAGGAATAAGTTCTTTAAAGATGTTGAATGAGAGTTGCTAGTACCAGTATAGAATACAGTTGCTATTCTATGATTTAGGGCTTGTCTATGCTTAAAAGGCTGCAGCAGCGCAGCTGCACTGCTGTAGCGCTTCAGTGAAGACTCTACCTACGCCGATGGGAGGGCTTCTCCCCTCAGCATAGGTACTTCACCTCCTGAGAGGTGGTAGCTATGTCGACAGGTCCCATCAACATAGCAGTATCTATGCCAAGAGTTAAGTTGGTGTCACTGCACCACTCAGGGATGTGGATTTTCCATACCCCAGAGCAAAGTAGTTAGATTGACATAAGTTGCTAGTGTAGACCAAGCCTTAGCTTGTAAGTAAAAAAATGTTCTGATTCAACTCTATTTGCTACTGGAAAGAAAAGAACATTTTGGATGTTAAACATTTTTTGTTTTCCCATAACTCAAAAACAGATTTAATTTATAACATGAAATTATGCAGCCCATTAGTGCCTTGGCATATTAAAAAAATAAATAAAACAGCTGAAATATTGAGGTTTAAAGTGCATCTATTGTGCACATGCATTAACAAGGATTTATAGCATCATTGCTGACCTTGCATGCACCGTATAATGCACAAGTTTTACATGATGTTACTTTCAAAATGTGTCAACTTCAAAAGGAGCCTGTAACGGGGTACATTCTCCCCCCTAGAACTCTCCTTGTATCTAGCCAACTCCCCTCCTCTCTAGGGAGTGACTGCAGACTCCCTCCTTGCAACTCTCTCCTATCACCAACTTCCTCTCTTTATAAGTCTAGCCCAGCTCCTTCCCCAGGTGAGCTTCATCAGCCATTAGGCCTTATCAGTCCCTGGTTCTCTTCCAGGTGTATCCTATACGGTTCATTGGCCTTTCTTATCTGTTCAGGCCCCAGGGGGTGGACATCCCATCACAGAATTGTTGCGGTCTGTTGTCTCAAGGGTCTGTGGATTAATAGTCACTGGGACATTTTTACGCCATAACTTTGGGCTTGTCTTCATGGAGCAGCAATTCTTTTAAAATTGTATTGTGTCCTTAATTTGTGTCAGATTAGATATTGCTAGAGCTCAGTTCACAATCTCACATATCATATACAAACCTGCCCAAAATCTTGCACATGAGCACATAGAAGTGATCTAGGAGTTCTATGTCTGAGAATTTATGTGAATTGTGAGATAATAGCTAATTCTGAATTTGCAGACTTTTGTGAGTTTAAGCCTTTAATGATTTTAATATAGCTTTTTGCACTTGATAGGCACCCATACACATCTATATGCACACATGCACAAAATAGGCCTGATGGCAGGATATTCTAGCCCCTTTGAGCTGTTGTGGCAATGCAAAGGGACCAAAACCAGCTGAATCTAGCTGAGAATTTCCTTTTTTCCTAGGGCCAGCAGGGCCAACCGGGAAAGTAGGTGGCACTAACCTATAGTTGGCCCAGGTATAAATCCACTCTGAGAAACAGGAAGCCATGTTTGGCTCCCTGATGGGCCCACCCCTCCACTGTGCTAAATTTCCATTTAGCACAGCAGAGAATGTGGTCCAAAATTGTGCCTCTGTGCGTATATGTAAAACACACACATAGATAGATATGATATATAATAAAATATGTGAGAGACAGGGACATGTCTCAAATTATGAATTAAAAATGCTAAATTGATAGATGCTAAATTGTTGCACCAGTTTAAAGGGAAGGGATATCAATTTCTGTCTCACAGCCTTTTAGGGCTTTTGAATTGAACAGGGTGTTCCCAGTGGATTGGCTAACTTCCTTTCTTGGGAGAAAAGCTGTAGATGTCTACAGCCGAATGGAAGGGACCGACAGTGTGGTCTAGGAACAATTTTAGTCCTCCAATATGAACTAACCAAATAGGCTTATTGGAAAAGGTTTCAGGAAGCTCAAAATACTTAGAGGATGACTTGCATGGAGGTGGGTAACTCAGCTGGGCAATTATCTTCGCAAATCGTTCAAATGTTTGGGGATCACTACCCTAGATTAGTTGTATGAACTGTTTGAATTGGAATAGGTTTATGATTTATGCTCACGTGATCCAAAAATGTGGCTAGTTGATAAGAAGCAGAGGGACCTCTGTCCCACAGATCAGCTGGCTGATGAGTATGTAGTTAGCAGGTCTTTTTTAGAAGCCCAAGGGAGAATGACTCATTCATGAGACTCAGGACCGGGGACGCATGGATACTCCCCAGAAATGGGAAGTGGGAAAACCCAAGCTGGAAGGAGCGGCAGTCCCAAACTAACCCTCAAAAATAAATCCCAGGGATCTGAGTAGTTTTACCTGTTAGGGGACACGGCACAAGAGCGCTCAGTGACTATGTGCCAAGAGGTTGGCAATAGACCACCGTAGGCTAACATGTTGGCAATCCAGTAACAGGTGGCCAGGATGTTGCCTCATCAGTACAGCCTGTGAACATGGTGATTTCAGACCTAAATGGGGTGACCACAGGCATTTTGTCCTAGTAACAGTGGCCAGGAAAAGGTCCAGGGTTGGAGGGATACAGGTACTTAGGTGACTCTAGCTCAGACCTATGTGGTGAATCCAGATAAGATTTTTCTCAGTAAGCACAAAACACTGCAGAGGTTAGGGGGTCTTCCACTTAATGTATTTGTAGTTAACATATATACGAAAGTGGGATGGAGGCACCCAAGGACGTTGGGCTATATGAACATCTACGAATGGAGGTACTGCTTGTGACTGATTTGGATTCTTGGCCTTATAGAACTTGCAGCACTTTGGCTTTTGCTCCTTGTAAGAACCTAAGAGCCTTGACAAAGGAGTGCAGATGGAGACTGGAAGACAGTGAGTCACTGTCCCCAAGCTGTGACCATGTGTGCCCTGGGGCAGAGTTGAGTGTTGCTGGAGTTGAGATCCTAGTTGAGACCGGGAAAACTAAGGATAATGGGGAGGAGCAGGCTATACTCCCTGTCCCAGCAGCTAAGTGCCTGCTTCATAATTTAGGGTGCCTTAATGATATGCTGCTATGGCTCATGGCTCTGACACCAGTAGCCAGCTTAGAAGCATAAGGCCTCACCCTGGTTTCTCCCACCCTAGTTACTCCATGCAGGATGACCTCAACAACCCCTTCTGATTCCAAGTCCCCCAAAATCCATTTTCCCAAATTCTTAACTACTAGATACTCGGACTTTTCCCCTTGGTTCATCACCCTCAAAGGAATGAAACCTACTCCCAATTATCAGTTCACTTTGGCACACACAGTTTGTACAACACAGACCTGCTTGGGGTAAAAATAAATAAAAAGTTTATTTAATAGAAAAATCATAGATTCAAAGATGAAATAGTAAGGAAAGGCAACACCAGTTACACAGAAAATACACATAAAGATGCAATCTCAAGCTGTACACCTCTATTAGCTAAATTCCCTTTTATAATGTGAATTACCTATTGCTTCTGAGCAATTTCCCAGCATGCCCTCTGTCCTAGAGGGTATCCAATGTTTCTCAGACAGCACCCTGCTTAGATGCTAGCTAGGGTTGCCAATTTTAGTTGGCCATATTCCTGGACATAATCTTCACATCACATAATCTTTAATTAAAGATTAATCTTTAATTCCTGGAGACTCCAGGACAATCCTGGAGGGTTGGCAAGCTCTGCTGGCCCTCCATTTCTGCATAGAAATCTCAAACTCAAGCATGTTTTTAAAAGGTTTTTTTTTCTCTCTCTCCCCCCCCCCCCCCCCTTTCTCCTGGCATGATGACTCATGGTTGTACAGAGTGGGGGAAACTCCCTTCTTTCTCAGTTTTCTAAGACTGGGGTTTTCTTTTCATTTTCAGTATTTTTCCATTAACTTTAATGGTCCACAATTGTGTCTTCCTGGCTGTACAGTGGATGAGTACTTGAAGTTGGTTTCATGTAAACAACTAGCCTGGGAAGTGCCCCTGCCCTGCTTGATTGCTTCACCCCCTGTTGTGTGAAATATGTAGTTGCATCACAGTTACAGTTATGACTTGTATCTATTCATAACCATTACCTGTATACATATCACCTAATAACTAGAACATTATGTGCTTTCATAAAAGACCTTACTGGACGTATATTCATACACAATAACTTTGTATACAACCAGTTGATTGGATTGCTTATTCTTTGGGGTTCAGACCCCCTGTTGTCCCCTTGGGGTGTCTGGACCCTGATTGTCACACCCCTCCTTAGAGAAGCTGAGGGCTGCCGTGACCAACCCTAGGTCTGCAAACACTCTTCCTGAGGAATGCAGGGAGAGATACCTGAGGGATAATAGATTTCTTTATAGGGAATAGACTCCTTTATAGGGAATCTCAGGGGAGATTGAGAGTTGAGATGTTTGGAGATGATGGTGCCCCAAAAGCACCACCTTAAGCTGTTAAACTTGACACGCATCATCTGGGGATGCAGTGCACAAAACACAGACTGTTGCAGAATTTTTACTGGTCTGGAGTCTTTGAGGCAATTAAAAATTATTGCAAAACATATGATACCTGCTAGAGGGTGTGAAAAGCCTGAGATAAGTGTAAAACAGCCATAATGCCACTGCTTATAATAGAACCTTTTCAGGGTGTGGCCATGGATACTGTGGGGCCCCTTAGCAAAGTGACCTTGAAAGGAAAGAAATAGACTTTGGTCGTGGGAGACTGTGCTACTTGCTGACCCAAGGCTGTAGCTCTGTACTCCAGCGAGGCAGACATGATTGCTGATTTTCTGTCAACAATATGCCCAGCAATATCCTCGTGGACCAATGAACCAGTTTTATGTCTGCCCTTCACCAGGGCTTATGGGAGAAATACAAGGTCAGACACTTCTAGGCCTCTGTATATCACCCTCAAAGCAACAGGAGAGGTTTATTAAGACACTTAAAACAATGTTGAAAACCTTTGCAGATCAGCACTCACATGATTGGGATAAATGTTTATATATTTTTTGCCTGTAGAGAAGTTGCCCAAGAATCCACAGTTCCTTTTGAACCGCTCTTTGGAAGGAGGGTGCAAGAATCCTTAGACCTAATGAGGGCTGAATGCGAGAACAGTGCTTCTCAAGGGGGAATTGGTGGTGGAATATATGTTGACTTATAAGGACAGGCTTTCAGATGTCATGTCTGGGAGAACATAGCTAAGGCCCAGGAGAGACAGGGCTGGTGTGACTGCATCACGCATGCCAGATCATAAGGAATGGGGTGTGGTGGATTTGTGGTGTGGTGGATAAACTCCAGATTGCCAGGAAGGGCCCTTTATAATCATCAAGCAGCTCAGTTAGATAATGTTGAGGCATCTAGTCCTTCCCATCAGCATAGAGTATATCATGTGAAAATGAAGAAACCATATTGAAATATGGAGAATCTGGTCCTAGCAGTAGGTGGGCGATAAGAGGAGGGGGAGTTAGAGAATCCCCTAGTAAATCTGATGACAGAAATGGTCCAGTCCTTCCCTGGACTCCATGCAGCTCTACAAACACCTGATCCTTGAATAACAAGTGCAGATGAAAGGTGCTGAAGGCTTATAAACAAGTGTCTGAAAGTCTGGACATATGACTCTTCCTGCCCACAGTGTGGGAGACAGAGTCCAATTAGCAGCTTTCCTTTCAGGGCTACTGGGAAAGTAACTCAAGACCTGGAAAAGGCGGTCAAAGGCATGCTGGAATTGGGGGAAATTCAACCTGCATACCATCTGTGGACATCGCCCATTGAGCTGATACCCAGGAAGGATGAGACTATCAGATTCTGTGTGGATTATGCAAAGCTTAATGCCCTCACAGTTTCTGATGCGTACCTATGACAAATGAGATCCTAGATAAGTTGGAGAGTGCACAACAAGATACCTTACCACAATTGACGTCACTATGGGTTATTGAAAGGTGCCTTTAAACCCTGATACCAGACTTAAATCTGCATTTACCACCCCTATGCGGCTCTCCGTTCCCTTTTTACCTCTTGGCCTCGAAGAGGCCCCTGCTACTTGTCAGCATCTGGTACATAAATTAATGGGTGAGTCTGCGGAATTTGCCCTGGCATATCTAGATTCTATTTGTATCTTTATGAGACTTGGGAGGAGCGTGTTTCCAATTTTGGGAGGGTGCTGGACCACATTCAGACTGCAGGACTGATTGTAAAGGAGAAGTGTAAAGTGGGCATAGTAGAAATGGTCTATCTGAGCCACAGAGTGAGAAGCGGTTGCATTGGGCCACAGCCTTCAAAGGTAGAGGCGATTAAGAATTGGCCTGCTGTCAAGAGCAGGAAACAGACACAGTACTTTATTGGGATGACAGGGTATTACAGGAGATTTGTCCCTCACTTTTGCTTCTTGACTGCTCCCATCACCACACTGTATAAAAAGAGTAAACCTGAAAAAGTGGATTGAATTGAAGTGTCAAAGGGTCTCCTGTAAACTGAAAGGATCCCTGCATAAAGATTCAATTCTGGAAAACCCAGAGTTTGACAAACCTTTTGTGTTTTTTCACAGATGCCACTACCACTGAGCTAGGTGCTGTGCTGATGCAAACCAATTCAAAGGGGGAAAGGCATCTGTGTATTTAAGCAAAAAATTGTTCCACTGAGAAAGAAACTATGTAGCTATTGAAAAGAGTGTCTTGCCACTGCGTGGACACTTAAAAAACTACTGCCATATCTATTTAGGTGAACCAAATGCCTCTCCTCTGGTTCCATCAAATAAAATAATGCCAAAATTATTAAGGTGGAATCTGGAGGTCCAGCATTATGACATGGAGGCAAGTCATGTTAAAAGGAGTGCACTTGATAGTGCATGATAGCAGATGCTCTATCTTTGAGGGAGGTATGAAAATGTCCCTACGGTACTACATTCTGCTCATCTTTGATGGCGGGCAGGGGGAGAGAGAAGTGACAGAGTGGGATATATCTGTATCAAATTATGAATTCTATTTTGTTGTATGTGTTGAACCCCTGTCTAAATTTGCCTTAAGGCAAGCCAATTGATTGCATTCCAGACAGTGGCCCAGCCCAGGAAAGGTGCTTGACACCACCTTGAAGGACTGTCACTGAGGCCATGTCTACACTACCACTTATGTCGGCAAAATTTATGTCACTCAGGGGTGTGAAAAAACAATGCGAGGTGTGGTGGCTTGCTCAAGGTCTTTCACACCACCTAAACTTCACATTAGGGCTGTCCACAAAACCAACTATATCCCCTATGTGCTGTGCAAGGAGACTCCACACTAGTCCCAATAGGTTGTCTTTAAAGTTGTTTGACTGGGTCACTGGATCCACGACTAGATGAAGTCAGTGTTTCAGAAGCTCCACATGAGGCATAGACTGGCTCTGGCTATTATTCCAGCCTGGCTGAAGATGGATGAATTCAATCTCACCTAAACCCTATGTAGTGTTCTGGGAAAGGCCAAATACAGTAGTTAGGCTGTGAGTGGAGAACAGTAATTTTTCATCCAAAGCAAGTGAACATATACAATGAGAAATATTTATTATAAACATGATACTGAACTGTTGTACATTACTTTGTAAATCTGTTGAATTTCTCATATTTTATTTTCAGGTCTAATCTCTTTTTTATATTGCTGTAGTAGTTGGGAAAGAAAGAAGGAAAGAAGCAACCAAACCTTTGTTAGAAAATAATTCCCATATTGCGCTTACTGCAAGTTGAATTATTGTATTGACTGGTATTTTGCAGTTTTTTAAGCACTAATAAATTGGAATTTTATACTGTAAAAGTATGTACTGCTTCCATAATTGTAGTCTTTCTGGTCCTTTATTGTCCATGGACCCTCAAATGGTATCTGGAGTCAAAAATGCCTTTTACTGTCTTCAGGTGGTCAAGAGGCCAACCTGACCACAGTGACATGTGCAGGTTGATTGCTCCAGTACGCTCCAAGGGAGTTGATAGATATGCCATGATGAAACTTGAGATGGTACAACATGTGGCAGCCATCTTTTAACTAACACAGAGCCACAAGAATACATTAGCACTGTTCACTGCACATTGTACTGGTTTCCTGTCAAATATGAGAGCCAATTTAAGGTTCTGATCTTGATCTTAAAGGTACTTAATTGGCTTGGCAGTGGTTACTTCACAATCACCTGATCCCATGACCATGACCTGCCATGACAGCAGGGAATTTACACAGACTGTGTACCAGGGGATTGGGCCTTCTTAGCAGCTGCCTCACATCTAAAGAATGCTTTTGCGCAAGAAGTTAGATAGACTTATATAGACTTTCCAACCTTTGTCAGGAATGCAAGACTCATATTTTAAATTAATTTGACCACAAACACTTTTCTGAAGGTAGCAAATACTATTTTAAAATAAAACCTTAAAATAAAGAGTTTTAATTTAAAACCTACTTTAAAATATATCAGTGGGACTACTTGTAGTCTTTTAAGTCTGTAGAGAGTCTTCAGTCAGTAATGTGTCAACTGTAAGTGCCTGTGCAACCTTGACATTAAAATGAAAGTGGTTTAGAGATTTGAGGCCATAGATTTACAAGCATAAGAGTAAGACACATACAGGTCTGATTTATAGAAAGAGAGTTAAATGATTACAAATTAACTACAGATTTTAAAGTTCATTTATGGAGAAAGATACTTTTTAATATTTATTTTAAATAGTTAAGACTATTACACAATGTATTTTAAAATATTCCATCAAAGAACAACTTAATGGTCTTTTAAACAAAGCTTGATTTAACTGTGTTGCAGGTGAACCTTCAAATAAATAATATTTTGATGTAGAGTTGATGGGTGAAATCCTGGCCCTATTGAAGTCAATGGGATTTTCAGTAGGACCAGGATTTCACCATAGGCCCTCTATTTTCACTGAGCTGGGAAGCAGCAGTAAATATATGAAGAAAACAGAGCTTACATATGCATCTAGGTTATGTAGAGAATATTTTCAGGATATTGATGAAATAAAGGTATAAGATCCAATATACACTAGTTTAGTATGTACAGAATTTTCCACATAGTGGTATCTTTAATATAGGTGTTTGCAAGTGCATTCTAGGAACAAATAAAGTAACAAATCATATCAACGGAAGGCCATGTGATGCATAATTCTGTCTGATCGTGTGAACCAGAATGTACTGTTCAGTGAAAAGGCCAGGCAATTGGCCTTCACCCTGGATGAGGCACATCCTATCTTTGGCATTATATTCCTGTTTTCAGACCATATGGGTCAGCAAAACATTGCTTACAGCTATCTCCAGTAAAGTAATATTAATACTGATGCAGACCTCTGATCAGCAAATCGGCACCATAAACTGCAGTATTCAGATAAAGCTGAATCATCAATTTATCAGTTTCTCAAAATAAAATTCATTCCTGTGTCGTCTTTTGTTTCCGCTACATAAATCAATAGCATGCTTACTTTTGTATGTGTATACACTTGATCAACAGGAAATTGTTAACTCTATACTTTTTGGCTGATTTAAATATAAGTTAAGATATTAAAATGTGATTGTAGTATTTTAAGTATCTTTCTACTGGGGTTTCCCTGATGAATCATTGAGATGAGTGGGTGAGTAATGCAAACTCTCTCAGTATTGTTTTTTTCAGTATGCTGCATTAACACTTACTTTTAAAGTGTGTATGGGGTTGGAAGAAAGGGTGGAGGGAGACAAGAATCAAGGTAAAGCCTCTATAATAACGATCTGGGAAACCCCATTCTACTAAAATGTGGAGCATTTAAAGTCTTTTCCTATATTAAATATTGCACTGTTTATCTCAAACCATCATCAAAGACTGTAAATATATATAAATGCACACTACACACCTTATATCTTTTGTAGTCAGTTGACTTTTAAAATGTTGAACCATGTGTGCTGTGGATATGGTGATGGAATAAATTTCTCATACGTGTGGGATTATAACCGTTGAAACAATCATTACTGAAACCATATACCTTATTTCCTATAACTAATAGCAATTGTGTACCTATGGAATATATTAACAGTTATTCCTTTGGTTTTGGGTTATTGCTAAAATATTTTGTTGGACAGATATTTAAGCATGATCTGTAATGTACGTTGCCTGAATACGTCAATGAAGAGGGCTAATTATGTCTTTCTTCTGTGAATTATGCTGATGTTTCTGAAACCGCATTTATGTATAAGTGACAGAATAAATGTATCTTCCTTAATAAATCACTGGTAAATTACAAGTTTCCTGTACCTACCTCGGTTTAAAAAATACTATAATAACTGTTTACTTAGAGTTCAAAAAGAGTATAAAGTTACTGCTTCTATAACTGGTTGAAGAGTGTAAACTTTCTTGCTCATATGTTCTTCCATGCTGTTTTTTTCAAACATATATATTTATATTCTAGTTCTTTATAGTTTTCAGAACAATTGTTCTGATAAGTTAAAAACATTTGACTGCTTACTCTGTCATGTTAATGGCAGTTCATTGTGCTGTTACCCAGGAATCTGAGTTCAGATCCCTAACTGGGTACTTACTCCCCAAAGTTTGCAGTCATTGCTGAGAGAGCACATTTATTTCGTAAGTGGGAAGACACACTTAAAGCTAAGTCCTCAGGTTTATATAGAAGCACCTGGTGACTTATAATATCTTTTTACCCCTGCCCCCAGATTCTGGGCCTGTCCAGGTGCTGATTTGGCTCCCAGCATAACTTACAGTAGCATCAGGGCTGCTCTAAATAACACTGGTTTGAAACAGCCCTAAAAGACTGTTATGTCAGTTGGGGCTCATAAGGGCATTGTGTGCTCCAGCCATATCCCCTTATTCCTCCCCCAACCATGCTGGGGGTGGATTGTAAATGGGAGAGTGTGGTGTTAGCAGCATGGTCTTGTAAGTCAGCCAGTGATATTTTTTATTTTGGGTGGGAGGGGGAAAAGGAATCCTTAGCTGCCCATTTAGGAATTTAGCATGGGCAGTATCTGACCCCTTACTTAGTCTTCTGCAACATGCTCACCCTCTGGCTGACACTTGAGTCATGACTTGATTGTGTCCATATGGAGCATTATTATGAGACAGTATTTTTGAGGTGGGAGTTGAAATAATGGGGAGAAATGTCTCACAATACACCTAAGGTGTGTGAGTATCCAGTATGATTGCAAACGAGTCATGTTATTGCTTATGTAACATTCACTTGGGACTTAATTCTTATTGCAAGTAGGCAGACTCTTATTAATATGTATCCTGAAGAATCTGCTACTGGATCTGCATATGGTACATGCAGTGAAGCAAATTTTTCAAGCTACACAGCACGGCACTCCTGAGAATAGAATCAAGCCATTAGTGTAACTTGCAGAATTATTGGCTCCAAAGAGCCACCCTTGAGAGAGGAAGCACTGTAATGAGAATGGGGAAGCAGATATATTTTTCTAATATTTGTTGTTTTCTTTGAAATGGGTAAAAGAATACCTGGAATGATTTATATTTAATTGAGGATTGCATTCCATCAGATAGGGTAAATGTTTTCAGACCATTTATCATCAGTGGCTTTTCAAGACCTCTAAGGAGTACATAGTACATATTTACCTTAACTTGGCTAGGTCAAGGGAAATAAAGCAAGAATAATAGATGTTACTGTGATATGTGAACAAAACTGGAAACCTTGTATGTGAAATATGAGGTAAATGTCTTCATCCAACGTACATTGTAGCTTTTTAAATTTACAAAAATTACAAGCTATTTTTAAAATAATGTTATTTACAGTACATTATCATCATATATTTTTAAAACATAAGATTACTTGGCTGGGTTTTCCATCATTCCTAAATGATATCATTTTGCACTGCGGGGGCTAATTGCATTGCCTGTCCCTTATTATTTAATATTTTCTGTTTTAGTAGCACCTTTAAAAAACACCAAGTATAGGTTTGTAGATTGTCTTGTTATTAATCTGTGTTTAATATATGTAACTGGTAAAGTACCTAGAGCACATGACAGTAGAATTCTACAAATGCTGGTGAGTGATCCTTTGATGCTTTCTTGATTTGTCTTGGGGTTTTCCCCATTCGAGGCAGTTTGTGCAAAAACCCTTTATGTATCATATCATCTTTCAAAAATTGACTGCTGTTTGTGATTTTTCGTCCTTGCTTCTTAATCCTTACAAAGTGGGATCTACACACCAGGTACACAGAGTATGAAGAATCAAATAGCCTCAGCTACCCAGCAGATAATTAAGGCAGAATCGAAGTTCGAATTGAGATTTTCAATCAGAAGCACACTAAGAGGGTTTATTTTAACATTTGCATACCATTTTGTTTTATTAAAAAGTCTAAAAGTAGTAAGACATGTATAGAATAACCTAATTGTCAGTATTATCTTAGACCAAAAGGAAACCTGAGAACTGAAACAAATTTTTGCCTCATTCTTTAGCTATCACAGAAAGGAACATAAAAAAAGAAAACTGTTGCAAAGTATTCTAAATAAAACCAAAGGGTACATTGTTGATTCAGTTAAACTAGGTGTTAAAATGCTTTCATAACTAGTCTGATGAGGAAATTTGATCAATGAACAAACTACTGTACTACCTCGAGCAGCTTGTAAATTAACATTAACCTCGACTCTTTTTTAATGAGTGACTTAGTGGAATTTATCAGACATTTCATGTACCCTCTTTCTGAGTTAAATTTGCAAAATGCTTCCCTCCAATCCTTTTCATTCCCCCCACCATCTTTCTGTGTGAAAATATTTATTTCCTAACACTTTGCTCTTTAACAAAGGTGAATAATCTAGCTTTGTCTCATCTGAAAAATGGCAACTCCAGCAGCACCGAAAGCCCCTAAGACCATGCTGGGCCATTGATTCAGTACTGACCAAAAGGTTTCTTTTAAATTTCATCTTTTAACTCTCTGAATTTTGGGATTTTTTTCATTAGCTTGTTTTTTGATAGCTGCAACATTCTTGTAAGGCATTTTTACCCTTGATTACTGTAGGTACTTTAAACATTAACTCCAGTTTATGTTTAATGACTAGAACTATCATTTAGATTTTGGTAAAGGGTTATAATTTATGAATCCCCTCATCCCTCCCCAACAGAGTTGCTGAAAAGATTAGGGTCACAACCAGCGACTACTGGAAACTGTGGGTCAGGGATTGGGTGCTCAGTATAGTCATACAATATATAACATCGGTCTGAAGCACAAACAAATGAAGTAATCAGACCCAGTGTTACTCAGCCCCTGATAGTATGTTCTGAAGTGGAAGTTATCAGAGCAGCAGACACTGCTGGTAAATACCTAATCATGGTTTTGTTTTTAACATTTTTGTTCAATGGAGTATCCCTAAGCTTCTACAGAGCAGCTTTTCACCACCCCAAAACGTGACTCATGAAACAGATGAGCAATAGTCACAGGGTTTTCACCTTTCCCTTAATTTTGGGCCATGTGTTTTGCTTCCTGTGTGTCAGCACCCCTGTGGGTGAAAGTGTGATAGCTTCCTTAAGACTACAATATTGTTCTGTTTCAGCCATTTTGGAGTATTCAACAGTAATGAAGTTTACATCTCCTATAGGGTCTGCAAGTGTAATTTTAGTGATGATCCCAGCCTTCAGTAACCTAAGGAACACAGTCCTGGAGATGGACTCAAATTGGGTACCCCAGGATATGCCCCCAATTATGTTTCTTTTAAATCATTTTGCCAGATTGCCTTTACTATGAAACAAATTTGGCTGAAGTATGTTTGAAATGCTTTTTAGTTTTATGTACTACTATTCAGAAGGTAAAATTGTATGGACACCACCCTCAATTCCAGAACAGGAAAATATATTTTAAAAAAACTTTTGTAAAATAAACAGTTTCCAAATATACCTTATTTAAAAAGCCAATAACTAAAATTCAAAATCTAAGCATTTACAGATTGAGTATATTTTAGTTATTAGTTAAATTCTAAATAGCTAGTTTTTAAAGGAATATTATTGTGATTAATGGACACCTTCCTTTTTTATCATACTAATTGTTAAATAGTCTTTTTAAAAAAATAAATACATTACCATGAAACAAAGATATTAACAGAGGTCTGTTAATAGGAGTTTTTTTCATGATCTATGTCTAACACACTTTAAAAAAATAAAACTCACTAAAGAATAGACTTTGGGAATAAAAGGTTTCTTTGTCTTTGTCAGTTTTAGAATCCAAGAAGATTTGAAAAACGTGCAAGTATGAGTATTCTTCTAATTGAAGCTTTTTATGGTGGTTCCCACAAGCAGCTGGCAGATCTTCTACAGGAGGAGATAGAAGAATGTGTCCTTTACACACTCCCAGCAAAGAAATGGCACTGGAGAGCACGGACTGCTGCCCTTTATTTCATGCAAACAGTGCCAGCTAATGCTAATTACAGGTAAACATAGTACTGTAACAAATAATCTTACAGGTCAAAATATGAAAGGATCTTCAACCAGGTCTCTAAAACTGAGCTTTCTGGTTTTTTGCATACAAAATCTTGCAAATGGGCACTGAGGTGGGATATTGACCTTCTTGTTTTGCATGCTGGGTTGTGTTTGTGGAAAGTTGCAGGCATCCTTTTAGAGGCCTCTAGAAAAATATTGGGTCTATATCTCTAATACTGCAAAGTCTCTATCTTAAATTGTGCTAAGTTGCCGCCTGTGGGTGTGTTTCTTTTGAATTCTCTAATGAGTTTAGAGCTGGTGAAAGGGAAAGGACGTACAGCTTTTGAGGCTGAAGTCCTATTTTTCCACAGATCAGGCAGAGTAATGCACAGAGTAATGCAGTGCAAGCTTCTCCACAGAGTCATACCAAGTTATCTGTAGAGTAACCTGAATGCTGTATGGATGTGTGACCTAAAGGAATGAGAGGGCAGTTAGTTCAGTCTAGTGACTATTCAGACCTTGAGCTCTGTAATGTGACCATATATGAGGATGTCAAATTGTTTGTTTTATTATGTAGGCACAGGATTTAAATTCAGCTGGAGCTGTCTGGAGCAGAGCTCCAGTAAATATTTTCAACTCCCCTGGAGATTTCATCGCATGTTGGTGGGGGAACATGGAGGACTCTGGGAAATACTATGAGAATTTAAGCCCTGCATGGACACCTAGCAACTAGAACCTGAACTGAGACCACCAAACTAAATACACACAGACCACCAAGTGGTCATCATATAGTGAAAACTTCTAGTCACTTATAAACTTGGTGGTCTTGAAACCAGCCATTCATCTTCTCCTTCTCGCCCTCTCCCCGCCCCCTCGATCAGTTAAGATGCCGTAGGATACTTCTATTAAACAGTGTATATTTCAGTGACTGCAAACAAGAGAACATCACTGATTCAGCAGTGAAATGGGTTTTTTTTACTGTCAACACTTTATTTACTTATACCAAAGCCCTCCTGCTGCATTGATATCTGATAGCATGGACCTCTGCACCTACACTGCATACCACTGACTTCAGTGGGCCTCTGTCTGAGTGCAGAGGTATATGCTAGCAGATCCCAGCTGAGAACTGGGGCTAATGTTTGCAACTTCCAGTGATAACAAATAAAGATAGTAGACACAGATGGAGAGGAAAATGATTTTTGCAGCATATATCCTGTGCTGCATAAGATCATGTAACATTAAATCTGAAACCATCACAAATTGTGGAACATAATATTTAATCTTACACAATTTATGAACAATTTGAATATATAAAATGCTAGTGTAGAAAATACACCTTTACTGGGCTTGCTGCTTGCTTTCATTTCTAATAAACTGCTACCAAATTATCGTAACTATTTTTTCCTCTTGCTTGAGGCATTTGAGTATGGGTTTTGCATTACTCTTCCTTTGCAACAATTTTATTTTGGAGGAGTATATATGACAAACTGTTATGTAAATTTCTTCTGCATCACAACCACATCCTCCAACGCATCACAATGTTATCTATGCTCCTTCAAGGTCAGCAGCCCAAGCTGTCCAGCACTAGCTGTATTAAACTAATCAGACATCATTCACAGGCATACACTTCATTAGTTTAACTTACAGTTACATTGACCCCAGATAACTTAACTCCAATTTGTCAAGTAACCTACATCTTAAGAAAAAATACCAGCAGCTTGAAAACTTGCACAAAGTTAAAAACTTGCAATCTGTCATAGGCTTATGTGCAAATATAACCTTCACTGACAACAAATAAATCTGAACTAACCAATAGAGCATCTTAAAGAGAGGAAAGTGTTTTCTTTGCCGCTGTTGTTAGTGTTTGATCACACAGAATCAAATAGTCAAAGTTCACAAAGATACAATATTAAAAAGGGTATGTACTGTATCATATGCAAGATAAAATAATTAGCAACAAGTGCTGATGTGACTGGTGAGAGGTACTGATTAGAGGTACTTTCTACTTTACTTGCACATGTTCTTATGTTTGGTTTGTAGTTGAATGTTTCAGATATTGTTCTATTAAATGAAAGTATAAATGAATCAGTCTGTCTTATAAGGTTGACTCCACTTTTTCCTAGTGGACAAGAACCTTGATTCTGTTACTTCTTGTTAACTGTCATTTAAACACCCATCTAGCAAATATTAGGCTCTGCTTCCCATCCAATAGTAAATTGTTGAGACTCTGAATTAAGAGAGTGAAACTGCACCCTGGAAACTTTGAGAGACATATATTTAGAGAGAAATTTTTAAATATTTCTTAGTTCTGAAGAGGTGATAGAAAACATCAAATTTGCATATATTGGCATTATTTGTGACTTGTTTGCCCTGAGATCAAGAATTGTTTTTACTTCCATGTGAAATCTTCACTTTAATAGAAATCAATAACATTTCATAAATATTTTGTTACAGTGTGTTTGTCCGATGAAAAAGGAGGGTGGCAAATGTTTCAAATCCAGAAACACTTTGTAATTGAGTATTGCCAAGATTTTTTTAATGTTATTTGTCCATTTATCTTTCAAGATTTATCTTTTATTCAGGATGTTGATGTTTATGTAAAAGGGCTATTTATATGGCCAACAATATTGCTATAAATCTATACAGCACTAGTATATGCTCCTGAATATAATATTGCTATTGCTAATCATGCAAAGGATAGCACACAAAATAGTGCTCAGATATTATTAAATAAGCTGTCTAAAAAGTGCTTTTGAAGCAGAGCATGAAGTGGTCTCAGGAATCTTGGATTTTAAATTCAGGAGTTTTACTGTGACCAGTCAGGTTCAGTGGTAAAAATTTGCTCATATCTTCCTGTCAGAGAACAGACATGCAGTCTCCTGGGGAAATCTTAAAAGTTGAATCAGTTATAAACAATGAAGCTAGTCTTATTGTTTTTAACCTAAGTTGTAAATTGTATGGCCTGGTGACTTGGTAGGTAGCAAGCACCTTGTGTTTCCAAGAAGGACCTCTGGGAGTCACCTGGAAATAAAAATGTTGAAGAGATGGTCATTGAGATGACACTCAATTTTCATAGGGTAGGATACAGCACATAGGGGCCCCAGGGGGTGTTATTGATTTGCAACTTTGAGAAGGATATATGACCTCCCAGACACACAATGGATGATTTTCTACAGAGGAAAGAAAAAACAGTCAGATATGCGGGCTCAGTTAAATGCTACATTCTCTAGTTAAGCCAGTGCAGATCTTCATTTGTCTCCTTAAAGAAAGACAAAACCTTGATGAGGATCAGGCAGGAAAAGAGCCCTTGCTTCAATCCCAGTGGATTTAGGGAGTAAACCTGAAGATGACTAATTGATTGCGATACTAGAGCAGTGGTACTCAACTTTTAAGAACTTACTTCATAGAATTGCTTTGCAGGGACCTATATGATCATTCCACAATGCTCTGACCTGACCTGAGATGTCTGAGTTGAATTTGCATCAGTTCAAGATACTCCATCCTTACAACTCCATTATAGACAATGTAGATCTTCTCCTCCTCCTCCTCCTCCTCTTCTTCCCCTGGCCCCGCCCCCCAAAGAAGCAAAAGGGATTGGGCTTTTTTGACTCACCTCCCCAGTTTCTGAAAAAGATGTCTCCTTTTCCTGTCTCTCTTCTGTCTGTTTCTGTGTGGTATGGGTGGGTCATTTCTCTTCACTACTTTTCTGGTTTCTGGGAGAATACGGGGATGGATGAATCTCAGTGATTCTTTCCTTCACATCAGGAGTGGGAGAAACAGTACAGTTTCCAGAAGGCAAATTCCAAACTACACAGTCTGGGAGGTACAGTAAAAGGGCAATTATGAAGAACAAGCTTCTGTTTTGATCTCAGCATTAGAGCATGCTCAGTGTCTCTCCCAATTTCCTAACATAGGGAGTGGCTTTTTCCCAGGCTGACTCAAAAGAAATGAGCCAGAGGAGAAATTTTGAAGGGGATGTATGGCCTAAAACAGCTTTTCTCTGATTGGCAGTCTGAAAACACAGATCCATACGGCAAAACTTTTTTTTTTTAACTCTTTGGCTGAGCCCTCTACCCAGCTTTCTGGAGCTCATTTGCCCTGGAGTTGTGCATATATTTTCATTTTGGGACAGTCTTTGATTAAGTATGTTGTAGAATTTAGCTGATTGGACGTTTTGTGGAAAATTAAGCTCACCACAACACAGCAAATATACAGTAATCCTAGAAACCAAGTAACTAACCACAGGGCGGGAAAAATCTAAGAACTAAAGAACTGGAAATCTTAGAACTGTTAAAATATTCCACAAAACAAAGTTTGTCCCTTTACTTTTTCCTATGATTCTGCTGTTTGTTGCTTTTAAAGAAAAAATATTTCTATATGTAAAAAATTCTTCAAGAACAAATGGAGGAAAAAAAATCTGTTATCCCATTTTGCTGGTAGCTTGTTCTCCACACAAAGTGCTAATTCAAAAACAGAAATACATGATCAATTAATAGCATATCTGGACCTGCATGCACAAGAGGTTAAATGCTGCAGTGAAGCTTCAAGTTTGTTTTGAATAGCCCTGCTAGCTTATTTTCAAAAAATAAAAATATAATGTGTAACATTTTATACTGCCCCCCAGGTAACTGTTCATATGGATAACAGATATTATTTCTAACAGACTTTGGCCCTTAAAGACCTCTAGGGTAAACGCTCGAGTATATTTACCCCTTGATATTTGACAACTGTATTTTAAAAGACAAACTGTATGCTTATTACACTTTTACTGAGGGGGAAAATTATTTTTAATGAATGGAGTTGTGAAAAAAAAATCTGATGGATTTAATATCCAACAACATATAAAACAGTCCAAGGGTGTACTGTCGGAACATACATAATTTTATTTATATAACCAATATTTATTTTAGATGTCTGAAAACTAAGGCTACTAGTTAGACCAGCGAGCATTTCAGATCTGATATTTTCTGTTACCCTTCTACAGGAAAAACATCTATTTTATAGACTAAGCTTTTTACAAACTAATGTACTGGTATTTCCAAAACATTATATTTAAAAATATTATTTTAATCCCTGAACCTGCAAATTCTTATGCAGGTGAGTAACTTAGTTTATGAGTAATCCCATTGAAATCAATGGAATTATTCATGTGCTGAAACTTACTTGCCTGAGTAGCATTAGTAAGATTGGTCCTTAGTATTTTCTGGATAGCCAAGTGAAGTAATCTTTAAGATGTACATCCTGGGATAGATTTTTGAAGGCTCAAATGGAAGTGAGGCATCCAACTCACTCTCTTCTGGTGGGACTATATTATTAGTCCATAACGGTGGCGTAAGTGTAGTCCTGGGCTTTTGGAGGATGAAATTAATTTTACCGAAAGTCTTTCTTCTGATAATTTTGTTGTTCAAAGTGAAATACAGGAGTACAAATAACTTAGTACAAGACAGATAATTTCTGCTAAATGTTTTGATCAGAACTCTTACATATGAACGAACAAACAAACAAACCCCATTTTAAAGGCAGTGAAAGGCTATATGTTAATTGTATATGAGACAATTTGTCATTGATATTTCAGTTTTGAAATAAAGTGTAAATAAAGGTAACTTTTACAATAAATGGCAAAGGCCAAAACCACAGTTATTTGAAACCAATTATTAATGAGACCAATAGCATAGCCATCTATTTCTCCACTCAAAATGAGACTAGTCCAAATTGCAGTCTTAGTTTTCAGTATTACTGGGGGAGGCTGCTGTTTTCGTGAAGTCTGCCATGGAGGTGGAATCCCCTGCTGCCCTCTTAGGGCAGATTAACTGTCCTGCTGCAGCAGCAGCACCAACCAGCCAAAAGCAAAGTTCTTACTCTTGGGGCATTAGTGCAGTATCACAGCATTAGAAATGGATGCTCTTTTTTCATAAGTCTGACAACTGAGGACTTTGAACAGAAAATTAAAAAGTAAAACGATGTTTGAAAATAGGAGTAATAATTTTAGAACTGAACTACCTGAAAATTATTCAGGCAGACAGCAATGTGATCTTAAGCATTCATTTTGCATTAATCAACTTTGCCTAAGATAAAATGCTGGCAGATGGTAGCTATTCATTTTAACAGTGACAAGATTTCTTTACATTTTTTCTGTATGAACCTCCTCACAGACTTCACTCCAAAAAAGTTTTATTCTTTAATTTGTTCAACATGCATGAAAGGCCTGATTCTGATCTTGTACTGTTGTAAATCAGGAGTAGCTCCTTTAAAGTCAGTAAAATGTACTGAGATCAAAATCAGGTCCTCAATATAAGATTTTGGAATTGTAGGAGATGAGAGGGAAGGCATTTGCTGTTGGCTGTTTTCTTATTTTAAAGCTGATTTTATCTTCTAAAGCTAATTTATCCTGCAGTTTTCATTCCTGGTCATGCCAAACTTTATTCCAGTTGTGTGGCAGGAAGTGAATGACTAGGATCATCTGCATGGCCCTGGAAAGAGGTCTAGTAGTTAATGTTAGCTTCCTGATATGAAGTTACGCAGTATCCCTTCATTTTTTTTTTTTTTGAGGATTATGTTCTGATGAGGGCCCTTTATTACTTGACATGTCAAGACCCAGAACACAAAGTTATATATTGTGATTAATAGTAGCAGAAATTATATTCTAGTCAATTATTTTTGGATGTAGTTAGAGTGCTGATATGGAAAGCCAGTAGCCTGAGAGATATATAACTGTAGCTTTTCTGCTTTTCTTCTTTTTTATGAGTTTTAGAGTACCTGGGGAAATCCCCCCCCCCTTTTTTTTATACCTAAAATGTTTTTTTATGTATCAGCTAAAGTATTGGTATTTACATTGCTCTCAGTAAAGTGTAATGAAATCATGCATTATGATTCAGTATTTCCACACTTATAATTTTAATATGTATTTTACCTATCCTCTTGAACTGATGTCTTGTATCTACTTAATTTCTAGATTAGTCATTGGTTTCTGTTTTCAAATTACAAACATCTACTGTACTATGTTATAAAAAATATGATATCTTTTTTATTTGATCCTCATTCCAGTTCATAATGCTTGTTTTATGTTTCAAGGGGAAAGGAGCAAATCTTCCAATCTGTGCCCTATAACCAGAACATTCTAGATATTTGAAATCAGTGTTGCTCCTTTCCTAATTACAAATTATTTTAAACCTAAAAATATAAATCCTGCAATTTTTTGTGAGATACTTGGGCTGTTCATTATTTGGATTAATGGCTTCATTTTTCAGTGACATGAATATCTAGCTTTCTTAATAAGTACTTAAGACTTGGATGGATTTTGTGAATAGTAGATAGTGAAAAGGATTTTTATAGAATTCAAACTGTGTTAGGATGTCCACGTGAACATTATGGTTTTCCCTCTCTGAACACAGGCCTAATCCAAAAACCATTAAAGTTAAGGGGAGTCTTTCCACTGAGTTCAATGGGCTTTGGATCAAACACTTAGAGACCAGAACAGACCAGGAGCCTGTTAGGATAGTCAGCTATTCTGTCTAAGGGCTAATCTACCTGAGGTTTTTAAGCCACTGGGCTAGACTACTTTGGTGCACGTGGTGATTTACCTCAGTGCAATACATCTGATGTAATGACCTGGCCATGACATCTACTTTGAGGGATTGCACTGGTAGAATATTGCACCAATATTCCACACGAGGATGAACTACAAGCTGTCAGGAACAATATCCCTGATGAGGCCACGGCACACCTGGTGGCTGAGCTTTGTGACTTTGTCCTCATCCAGAACCATTTCAGATTTTGGGACAACTTATACCTTCAAGTCAGTGGCACTATTATGGGTACTCGCATGGCCCCATAGTATGCCAACATTTTTATGGCTGACTTAGAACAACACTTCCTCAACTCTCATCCCCTAGCACCTTTCCTCTCCTTGCACTACATTGATGTCATCTTCATCATATGGACCCACGGGAAGGAGGCCCTTGAAGAATTCCACCTGGATTTCAACAATTTCCATCCCACTGTCAACCTCCGCCTGAGAGATCCACTTCCTGGACATAAAGTGCAAATAAATGATGGTCACATAAACACCGCCCTATACCGGAAACCTACTGACCACTATACTTACTACATGCCTCCAGCTTCCATACAGGACACATCACATGATCCACTGTCTACAGCCAAGCCCTAAGATACAACCACGTTTGCTCCAATCCCTCAGAGAAAAACACCTACAAGATCATTATCAAGCATTCTTAAAACTACAATCCCCGTCTGGGGAAGTGAGGAAACAGATTGACAGAGCGAGACAGGTACCCAGAAGTTGCCTATTACTGGACAGGCCCAACAAGGAGAATAACAAAACATCACTGCCCATCACGTACAGCCCCCAGCTAACGCCTCTCCAGCACATCATCAACGATCTACAACCTATCCTGGAAAACGATCCCTCACTCTCACAGACCTTGGAAGGACAGGCCAGTCCTCGCTTACAGACAGCCCCCCAACCTGAAGCAAATACTCACCAGCAACTATACACCACAAAAACACTAACACGGGAACCTATCCCTGTAACAAACCCCATTGCCTACTCTGTCCCCATATCTACTCTAGCAACACCATCAGAGGACCCAACCACATCAGCCACAACATCAGGGGCTCATTCACCTGCACATCTACTAATGTGATATATGCCATCATGTGCCAGCAATGCCCCTTTGCCATGTACATTGGCCAAACCAGCCAGTCTCTACATAAAAGAATAAATGGACACAAATCAGATATCAGGAATGGTAACATACAAAAGCCAGTAGGAGAACACTTCAATCTCCCCGGACATTCAATAACAGATTTAAAAGTACCCATCCTTCAACAAAAAACTTCAAAAACAGACTTCAAAGAGAAACTGAAGAGCTACAATTCATTTGCAAACTTAACACCATTAATTTGGGCTTGAATAGGGACTGGTAGTGTCTGGTTCACTACAAAAGCAATTTTCCCTCTCTTGGTATTGACACCTCCTCATCAATTATTGGGAGTGGACCACATCCACCCTGACTGAATTGGCCTTGTCAACACTAGTTCTCCACTTGTAAGGTAAATCCCTTCTCTTCATGTGCCAGTATATTTATGCCTGCATCTGTAATTTTCAGTCCATGCATCTGAAGAAGTGAGGTTTTTTACCCACAAAAGCTTACGCCCAAATAAATCTGTTAGTCTTTAAGGTGCCACCGGACTCCTCATTTTTTTGGATACAGACTAACACAGCTAATCCTTTGATACTGGTGGAATGACATCAGTATAGCTACAGTCCTGACATAGAGAAGGCCTAACACAGTGGCCTTCCCAGATGCCTTATTAAAAAGAGTAAAACTCTGGTAAGGCACATAGTTATGGAGTGATTTTTTCCCCCTGACCCCAGCATAAGTCTGGAGTCATAAAAATGAATAACTTGTCTAATTTTACCATGGCTAGTACAACTGCAGATACTATTCATATTAATAGGTGTCTAATCCTTTTGCACATCTGATTAAGCTATTTCCCTTAGTAACATCCTGTGGCAGAGAGTTGTGCAGGTTAATGAAATGTGTGAAAATGTAAAGTCTTCCAGAAATAATTGTTCTATTTTTCATAATTTCCACTTGTATTAAACTATTCTCCCATGCTTCAAATCACTTTTGTTGCCTTTCTCTGCATACTTACTATTTCTGCCTGTCTTTCTTTGGATGAGTTGGTTAATTCTGAATGCAGAAGATGAGTCTGTACCATTAATATATAGTCAATATATATACACAAGATGGGTCTGTGCCATTAATATATAGAATGGCACTATAATATTTTCTGTATTCCTCTCTCGCTTTCCCTCCTTACTACATCCCAACTTTTTAATAATGATTTTTTGACCACAGCTATGCATTGAGTAGATGTCCTCAATGAGCTGTCCACTAAGATACCCAAGGGTTAGATTCACCCATCTGCTCAAAGAAGTTAGCAGGCAAGGACTGTTTTACTTTGAAGTGGTGAGGAAATTCCCTCCAGGGAAGGGCAGACAGTGTTTCTGTCACCACTTTGTCAGGGGTTTCTTTGTGGACGGTCAGCTTTAGCTTCACTAAGGACTCTGTAGAAGCTTCAGTGAAGAAGCTGCTCTTATGGTGTTCTGAATCAGTGCATTCTCTAACAACCATTCTCCGACCACTGCACTGCCACCTCCATTTTGAGCACACTGGTCTGCAACCGCTTCATTATTATGTACAGAAAAGCTATTTAGATCATTTTAGAACTTTCCAAAATGTATGTTGTCATTTTCTACCTGAGCTTACTGGCAGAGGTAGATGACAAAGAGAATAAACGTTAGGAGGTTTAAAAATCTGAAATAGTAAATAGCTTTTTCTGTAAAATATCGACATATGTAGAATGTGTGGTGTGGTATACTGTAAAGGTGTTAAAGACATGAATTTGGCAGGCTTTGGTTGTCCTGAATAATATGGACATCCCAGAAACCATGTTAATAAAACTTTATAATGAATCACACTATCATGTCTTCCCTAAATATACTGTATATACATAGGATATAGGGTGGAGATATCATGTGATAAATTGTAGAGATATGAAATATAATGCATTTATCATGGACCTTGGGCTGCCTAACAGCAAGTTGATCAATAATCTGTCAGAGCCAAGACTACTGATAATATTTCTAACCTCTGTTCAGCTTCAAACAGACACATTTTGTATTTTTTTAAAGACAACAAGAATAAGTGTTCATTCTTTTCCTCCAAATGAAGAATTATTCTCCAAAATTATACTGACCTGAGGTGCAGGAAAAGCATTGCTTACTCTTGGATCAGTACAGGTTTGAGGTACAGTATCTTGCAAAACATTTGGGAGTAGGGTTGTCATGTGTCCGTTTTTTGACCAGACTTCCTGGTTGAAAAGGAACCCTGGCAGCTCAGGTCTGCACCACCGACTGGGCCGTAAAAAGTCCAGTCAGTGGCTCAGCAGGGGCCCGAGGCTAAAACAGGCTCCCTGCCTGCCCTAGCTCCACGTAGCTCCCGGAAGAGGCCTCCAGGTCATTGCGGCCGCAAGGCATATGAGCAGCCAGGGAGGCTCCACACAGTGCCCCCGCCCCGAGTGCCAGCTCTGCAGCTCCCATTGGCTGGGAATCGTGACTGGAAGCTGCGGGGGCTGCGCCTGCGGCATGAGGGCAGTGTGTGGAGTCTCCCTGGCCGCCCATGCGCCTAAGGCTGCAGGGACCTGGCGACCGCTTCCTGGGAGTGGCCAACCCAGTGACCCTATTGGAGCTTGTGGGGAATGCCCATCATGGCAGTGCCCCCTCCCAGCAATCTCCGGCTGCTGCTGCTATTGGTGCCTCCAGCAGTACTGGTGGCACCAATAGCCCTGGGCTTGGGGTGTGCTGATCGCTTGGAGGCTGGGGTAGAGGAAGCAGTGCCCACCCCTAAACCTCCCTCCCCAGTGGTGGGCGAAGCCTTGGAATCTTCTCCAGTAACCCAGGCATCCTCATCATCCCCAGACGAGGTGGTCATGGGTCCTTCAAGAACCAGCCTGCCAGATGACTTCAAGGAGCATCAGGCTCTGCTCTGCTCCGAAGTGTGGCAGAAAATCTGGGCCTAGAAGCAGAGGAAATGGCTGAGCAGGCAGACCCATTGTTTAGTGTCCTCTCGGCTTCCACCCTTGCCTGCGTTGCTTGACCAGTCCACGAAGGGCTCTTAAAGATCGACAAGGCCCTATGGCAGACCCCCTCATCCATCCCTCCCACTTCCAAGAGGGCAGAGAAAAATAATTTGTCCCAGCCAAAGGGTGCGAGTATCTTTATACCCACCCTCCCCCAGGCTCGTTGGTCATCTCCATGGCTAATGAACAAGACAAGCAGCTCCATTCCTCCTCCCTTCCCAAGAATAAAGAGGCCAAAAGACTGGATCTCTTTGGGAGAAAAATTTATTCCACTACCAGCTTTCAATCCTGGGTGGCAAACCATCAGGCCCTCCTGGGACGGTACAATTTAAACTTGTGGGATGCCCTCTGCAAGTTCCAGGGGTCCCTCCCACAAGGGTTGGCCCAGGAGTTTGGCACCTTGGTGGAGGACGGCACAGCGGCAGCCAGGTGTTCTTTACAAATGGCCTGGGATGTGGCGGACTCTGTGGCTCGGGTAGTTGTCTGCTGTGGTCATGAGGTGTAGCTCCTGGCTCCAGATGGTGGGCCTCCTGCAGCATCCAAGACCTTCCTGTTGATGAGGTGTGTCTTTTTTCAGAGCAAATGGACGCCAGATTGCATGGGGTGAAGGATACCAAGGCCACCCTTCATTCGTTGGGCATATACCGCAGCCTACGCGGAAGCACTTCTGGCCGCTTCTGCCGCCAAGATCGTGGCAGCCCCATCAGAGTTCTGCAAGAAGAAGGGACGGTAGTTCAGCTGGCATCGGCCTTCTTCTTCTTCCCACTCGCCTGCACAGCCTGGGCCCGCCAAACACGCTGGGGGCCAGAAGCATGCATTTTCAGGGCGCTCGAGAGCAACGCCCCAGTCAGTTCCCCGGATCCTTCCTGCCCTTTCCTGGACCATTTCTGCCCTTTCCTTTCAGTGTAGTCAAAGCTAACCTCGGACAGCTGGGTCCCGGATATAATATCCCAGGACTATACCCTGCCATTTATGGCTGCACCTCCCTCTCACCATCCCCTCTTTCCATCCCTCTTTGTCACCGTCAAGTCTTCGTTCAGGAGGTCGAAAACCTCCTATACCTGGGGGCGTTGGAGGAGGTTCCTCAGGACATGCAAGGACGAGTTTTCTACTCCCGTTATTTCCTAATCCCGAAGGCCAAAGGGGGCTTAAGACCCTTCTTGGACCAGCGTCGCCTCAAGTCTCTCAAAAAGTTGAAGTTCTGCATGGTTTCCCTGGCCTCCATTATCCTTTCCCTGAATCCGGGAGACTGGTATGCCGCTCTTGAAGGATGCTTATTTCCATGTTTCCTTATTCCCGGGGCACAGGTGTTTCATCCGGTTTGTAGTGGGAGGACGCCATTTCCAGTTCATTGCACTCCCTTTTGGCCTATCGTCGGCCTCAAGGGTGTTCACCAAGTGCATGGCACCAGTGGCGGCTTACCACGGCAAATATGCTCAGGTGGCATGAGGTTCACCTGTTCCCATACCTCGACGACTGGCTCATCAAGAGCAGGTCCCCGGAGAAGGTGCAGAGAAACTTCGATCTGGTACGCTCCATCTGCATCAACCTGGGCCTGTTAATAAATGCAGAAAAGTCCACGTTAATGCCAGTCCAACGCATAGAGTTTATTGGGGGCAGTTCTTGACTCCACGCGAGCCAGGGCATTCGTTCCTGAAGCAGTTTCAGGGCATGGCAGACTTGATCTCCCACATAAAATCCCACCTGCTCACCACAGCCCACACATGTCTGCAACTGATGGGCCACATGGCCATGTGCACATACATGGTCAGCCATGCCCAGCTTCATCTGAGGCCTTTGCAAACATGGCTGGTCTCCGATTATATTCCCAGCAGGCACCCCATGGACTGAGTGGTCACAGTGCCAAGCCACGTTCTGCTGTCTTTGGACCAGTGGTGGGTTCCCAATTCGGTGCTGTAAGGAGCTCCCTTCATGACCTCATTTCCGATGCTCACCCTGGTCTAGGTTGGGTTGGATCTGGGCTGGGGAGCCCACCTGGGTGAACTAGCCCTTCACATCAATGTCAGGGAACTCAAAGCGGTTCACCTGGCCTGCCAGGCTTTCTTGTCCCACCTGAAGGGCAAGATGGTGCAGATCCTGATGGACAATACAGCCGCGATATATTACATCAAGAGGCAGGGTGGCGCTAGATCTTTGGCCCTTTGTCGGGAAGCATTCAGCCTCTAGGACTTCTGTGTGTGGCATGCCATTCACCTGATAGCCGCCCACCTGCCCGGAACCAAGAACATCCAGGCAGATTGCCTCAGCAGGTCCTTCTCGTCTCACCACGAATGGTCGGTCCATCCGGAGGTGGTCAACCTGATCATCTGCAGGTGGGGGAATCCCCAAGTGGACCTGTTTGCATCCCGGCACAACAGAAAGTGCCACGTGTTCTGCTTCCTGCAGTGCAGGGACGAGAGTTCCCTGTCGGACGCCTTCCTGATTCCAGGGTCGGGAGCTCTGATGTATGCCTTCCTACTGATGCCATTGACTCATAAGGCCCTGCTAAAGGTGAAGCAGGACAAAGCAATGGTCATCATCGTTGCCCCAGAATGGTCTCATGAACATTGGTTCGGCATGCTGCCGAGTCTGTTGGCAGCCACCCCCCTGCTGCTGCTGCTTTGGCCGGACCTGCTGTCCCAGAACCACGGCAATCTGCTGCACCCAAATCTGGGGGCATTGCACTTGATGGCTTGGCTGCTGCATGGCTAAGTGGGGAGGAGTGGCGGTGTTCTGCCGGTGTCCAGCAGGTGCTGCTGGGCACCACGAAGCCCTTCACCAGGTCTACCTATGTGGCGAAGTGGAAGTTTGCGTGTTGAGCCTTGGATCATCACGTATGCAGAAGAGGCCTTGCTACAGGATGTCTTGGACTATTTGCTGCACCTTTAAGGTCCAGGGCCTGTTGCTGTCTTCGATCAAGGTGCACCTGGTGGCCATTTCAGCGTTCCACGCTCCATTTCAATGCAGGTCAGTCTTTGCCCACCATATGACAGCACGGTTCCTGAAAGGTCTGGAGCGCTTCTATCTGCATGTCCGGGATCTGGTTCCCCCTGGGATCTGAACCTGGTGCTGTCAAGGATCATGGTTACCTCCTTCAAGCCTTTGGCTTCCTGCTTCTCTCCTGGAAGGTCTCCTTCCTAGTTGCTATAACTTGGTCCTGGAGGGTGTCCAAGATCAGGGCACTCACATCAGAACTGCCTTACACGACCTTTTCTAAGGACAAGGTCCAGCTGCGCCCGCACCCGGCCTTTCTATCAAAGTTCGTCTCCCAGTTCCATACTTGCAGGTCCTTTGTCCTAAGTCTCACGCAACCTCTGAATAATGCAGGTTGCATACCCTGGATTTCAGATAGGCCCAGGCTTTCTACATAGAATGAAGCCGTTCCGCAAATCTATGCAGTTGTTTGTTGCTGTCGCAGATAGGAGGAAGGGTTGCCTGGTGTCTGCCCAGTGAAAATCATCATGGATCGCAGCCTGTATCTGTTACTGTTATGAGCTGACGAAGGTGCCCCCACCGGCGATCATGACGGCTCACTTGACTAGGGGTGCAGGCGTCCTCATCAGCCTTCCTCGCTCAGGTGCCGATCCAAGAAATTTGTCGGAATGCGACCTGGTCGTCCATCCACACATTTGCTTCACACTATGTGCTGACCCAGCAAGCTTGAGATGATGGCTGGCTTCGGCAGAGCAGTGCTCCAATCTGTAAGACTGTGAACTCTGAGTCCACTGCTTTAGTATTCTGCTTTTGAGTCACCTAGAATGGAATCGACATGAGCAAGCAGTCGAAGAAGAAAAAACGGTTACCCACTTTTCGTAACTGCTGTTCTTTGAGATGTGTTGCTATGGTCCATTCTATTACCCACCCTTCTGCCCCTCTGTCGGAGTTGTCGGTAAGGAGAAACTGAGAGGTAGTAGGGCCGGCGGTGCCTGATATACCGCGGCATGAGCACGGGACTCCTGAGGGCATCACAGCTGACCCTATGGATACCACTAAGGCAAAAGTCTCCAACGACTGAGTGAGCACACACCTAGAATGGAATGGACTGGACATGAGCAATACATCTCGAAGAACAACAGTTGTTACAAAAGATAGGTAACCATTTTTTTGTGCCATTAGAAAGTTGGCAACCCTCTTTGGGAGCTTTAGACAGTTGAAATGAGAGAGTCCCAGCTTTCTAATAAGATATACTTTGCATCCAATGCAGGAAGATCCCAATAAACTGGATCTTAAAATTGCAACATTATTTAAAGAAAAATCTACTTTAGGTAATATTTAGAGGTTTTAAAATTCTATTAATCATCTAATTTTTCTGTTCTTCATAGCTTGAATATCTGGACTCGTATCTAACACACCTGGCTTTAGAAGAAAATGATACAAACTAGTGCCAATACAAATTTTGAAACTGTCCAAATATTCCCAGTAATTTTTTTCTGTAAAATATACAGCATATACATCATATATTGTGATATGATATAGAAATGTTACTGGCACTAATTTGGACTGACCTGCATAAATCAGTTGTGGCTTCTCCATTGATTAGTAATGTGGCTATCCCAGACACCTGTATTAAAGCCTTTTGCTACTTTTAAATTTTTTTTCTGATGCCTGTTATATTATATAAATGACTTTCCTCATCAGCGAAGTATAGTTATATCTGGAATGAAATCCAGTATCTGTCAGACAGCACACAGCAACACTGCAAGTTAGTTGAGGACAGGAAGTGAACTGTATTCAGTTAAAACTGAAGAGGGAAGATAAGTAAGCAGAATATACTTTACCCACATTGAGTTGCGGTAGAATGCCGTGGCTAGCACCTCTGCTCTTCACAAAAGTGCTAGGGTGCTAGCCATGGCATTCTACCACTCTTGCATTTTATATGTAAGATTGCACTCCAGACAGCACAGTGCCACCTAATATCATGCTGACATATTGTTTCAGTTCTGACTCAGAGAGAAGAGTGCCATTTAATCAGTCACTAATACCAGTTCTTTAGCACCTTCTGTTTTCCTTAGGTATTCCAACTTATGTGCTGACCAGGCTCATGGTATATCTGCTATTATCCTGCTTTCTTAATAGCTTTTTGTGAGTAACATTATTACAAGCCTTTTGAAAGTCTAAATAAAGTACATCCACCAGTTTCCTTTTATCTAATTTATCTCTGACAGCGCCTCATCTTCACTACCTGTAAAAAAGCAACCACAGGGTAGGTCAGGGGTAGGCAACCTATGGCACAGGTGCCGAAGGCGGCATGCGAGCTGATTTTCAGTGGCACTCACACTGCCCAGGTCCTGGCCACCGGTCCGGTAGGCTCTGCATTTTAATTTAATTTTTAATGAAGCTTCTTAAACATTTTAAAAACCTTATTTACTTTACATACAACAGTTTAGTTCTATATTATAGACTTATAGAAAGAGACCTTCTATAAACATTAAAATGTATTACTGGCACGCGAAACCTTAAATGAGAGTGAATAAATGAAGACTCGGCACACCACTTCTGAAAGGTTGCCGATCCCTGGGGTAGGTGTTTCCTCATCGTTCTCTATAATGAAGATCTTCACAAAGAAATCATTTAGTTTCTTTGCAGTCTCCTTATTCCCTTTGATTGCCCCCTTTACACTGTGGTGGTCTAGCGGACCCAGTGACAATAACGAGAGCTTTCTATTTAAGATGCACTTAAAGAATTTCTTATTATTTGTCTTTATATTCTGTGCTGTTTCGTCTTCAGATTTCCTCTTATCTATCTTAATCTCCACTTTACGTCTTGCCTGCTGAAGTTTATATCCCCGTCTAATAGGAACTGGAAGTGAGAATGAAGGAAACAGCAGTGGACATGACTCCATAAACTAATAGGTGATTTCCATTCTGCAGCTGAGTTAGTAGGAGAAGTTTAGACCTACTATCAGCATAATTTGTAATAATTATTAGGATGAAAGAAAGATATATCCACAATGGGCCTAATTCTTCTTCCATTTACACTAATTTTACATCAATGTAACCACTTCACAGTGTTTAAAATGGTGAGTTATCCCACTGTGAGAGGATAATCAAGGCCAATCAGTAGAGAAGCACTTGTTTAAACATTTTTTTTTGTTAAGGTTAAAGGATATTTCTTCTATATGTTTAGTTATCTTGTATTTCCTCTAAGCACCTTAACAATATTTCTTTTTAACTGAATAACAGGTTTTATGTATCATAAAGATATTATTTATCTATTCGGGATAATGTTAAAAGTCTTCTGCCTCGAACAAATGTAGTGATGTAACCATACTCAACTGAATAATTCCTCTCTATATATGATGCTATGTATATCATGTAAGGCAAAATTAAAAAAAAAAGAAGGGATAATCTAAGAACATCTGCAATTTTTTTTATTTATGGAAAAGAATGTCCCATTTTTAATTAAAGATGAAATTTAAGAATGATAAATGGAACCATTACCTAGTAGCAGCTAGTTTGCAGGCATTTTTTCCTACTGTTCTGAGATTGCTGCAGGTTTGACAGTGCCTTTGGCTTTTCTGAGCAAATGCATTTCATACTTGTGACAGAATAGTTGTAACTCACTAACATGAAACAGTTATCATGCATAGCGACATCTCTATGTTTAAACCCTGAGGAATAGAATTATTTTAAACTGTGCATATGCAGAAATTTCTTGGTAATCAATTTCATTTAAAAAAAACAGCTAAAAGTTTTATCTGCCAAGTACATTCAGATAAATGGTGCTAAAGATATTAAAATTATGCAGGAAGATGAGATGAATTTCAAGGTACGGTGTAACAAAGAACTTTTCTCTTTACAGTGAAAGGGTTCCTAAATTTTCTTTGAAGGAGAACTTCACTTGTTATAGCTATGCTATGTTAGCATAGTTGCAAGAATGCTGAAATTAGATTTTATTTCAGAAGGAAACACACTATATCATACTGTTTACAATGCCAGACATAACTTCTTTCTGCCTTGTAGCTATTGACAAACTGAAATGTACACTTTAGACCAGTTCTCCTTCGATTACGCCCCTTGCATCTTGACTCCCATTGGCTGGAGTTGATATGGGGAAGTTAATAGATGGACCAAGAATGAGGTGAATATCTTCAGAGAACTGAGGCCTGGTCTACACTGGGGGAGGGGGCGGGGGTAATCGATCTAAGTGAATAATGTAGCTGAAGTCTACGTACTTAGACCTACTCACCACAGTGTCTTCACTGCGATGAGTCGACTGCTACCGCTGCCGCTCCCCCGCCTCTCACGGCGGTGGAGTACAGGAGTCAATGGAAGAGTGCTCGGGGGTCAATTTATCGCATCTAGATTAGACGCGACAAATCGACCCCTGCTGGATCAATCGCTGCCCGCCAGTCCGGTGGGTAGGGTAGACATACCCTGATTTACATGAACATTCCTTCTCACAAACATCTCTCCAATTCCTTGTTACAGTGTTTGAAGGGTATATTGATTGGCCTGTTAATGAAGACGTTTCAGAATTGATTTCTTCTGAATCCAGCCCTAAAATTATTTTTCTAACATAGACTCAATTAGCACTGGAATCAGTCCTGATCTCTTAAATATTGCACCAGTTATAGCCATATGTAAGAACTGCTATACTAGGTCAGACCATGGTCCATCTTGCCCAATATCCTGTCTCTGACAGCTTCACTGGGAGTGTACTGAACAGGGCAATTATGGAGCGATCCACCATCCACTGTCTTCCATTCCCAGCTTCTGGTAGTCAGAGCCCCAAACATGGGGTTGTGTCCCTGATCATGTAAGCTAAAAGCCATTGATGGACTTATCCTCCATGAACGTATCCAGTTCTTTTTAGAACCCAGTTATATTATTGGTCATCACAACATCCCATGGCAATGAGTTCCACAGGCATGTTGTGTGCAAAAAGTACTTCCTCTTGTTTCTATTAAACCTGCTGCCTTTTAATTTCATCAGGTGACCCCTAGTTTTTGTATTGTGTGAAAAAGTAAATAACACTTCTTTATTATTTTTTTCCACACCATTAATTATTGTATAGACTTCTATCATATCCCCCCTTAGTCCTCTATTTTCTAAGCTGAACAGCCTGAATCTTTTGAGTCTCTCCTCATATGAAAGCCGTTCCGTACTCTTGGCCAACTTGGTTGCCCTTCTCTGAAGCTTTTCCAGTTCCTCTCTATTCTTTTTGTGAGGGGGCCACCAGAATTGGACACAGTATTGAAGTTGTAGGCACCATGGATTTATATAGTGGCATTATGGTATTTTCTGTCTTACCTTCTTTCCCTTTCCTAATAGTTCCTAACATAGTGTTAGCCTTTTTTACTGCTGCTGCACATTGATCTGAAGTTTTCAGAGAACTATCCATGGTGATTTTAAGACCTTTCTTGGGTGGTAAGAACTAATTTAGAACCCATTATTGTATATGTTGCATACGTATAGTTGTTGCTGGTAAATCAAGTGCCAAGGCTGTAGGTGTTAGCTAAGAATTGACAAACTCATAACTGGAAACCAAGCCAGCTCACCTATGTGTTAGCTTTGTTCAGAACAGGTATTAATTTTACAAGAATGTATTTAGTGTTTAGACTCTAATCAAATGCTTGTAATTTGCTGCATGTATTAATTTCACTTCTAATGTCTGTATTCCATTGCATCGGTCTTCATGGTTGAGGATGTGAGGGAGATTCCCAAACCTGAGCCATTCTTTTTAGGTGACAAAAGTGAGGAACTGTCCCAGATTGTGGTGTCATTAGAGGAGATTTTGAACAAATTGATAAACTAAACAATAATAAGTCACCAGGACCAGATGGTATTCACCCAAGAATTCTGAAGGAACTCAAATGTGAAATTGCAGGACTACTAACTGTAAACAGTAACATATCATTTAAATCAGCTTCTGTACCAAATGACTGGAGGATAGCTAATGTGACACCAATTTTTAAAAAGGGCTCCAGAGGGGAACCCTGGCATCTCCAGGAAAATATGGATGTATGTTAACCCTACCTAAAGTTCTTTTTTAAAAAGATGGGCCTGAACTAGAAATGAGCTCTGTTTCACATGTGTGGGTCTCCGCCACTCCCTGGGGGTGTACTAGGGTGACCAGATGTCCCGATTTTATAGGGACAGTCTCAATTTTTGAGTCTTTTTCTTATATAGGCTCCTATTACCCCCCCACCCCCTGTCCCGATTTTTCACACTTGCTGTCTGGCCACCCTAGGGTGTGCACATGTGTGGGTCCCAGCTGCTCTCTGGCCCCCTCATTGAAGCAGGTGTGCAGGGTTACTGCCCTGGGAACTGCAGGGCACCAGTGGACATGGAGCTGGCTACAGACAGGGGTGTGGGGCAGGGCTGGCTGGAGGCAGGGGGTGTGACACGGGCTGGCTGCGGGCAGGGGCTGGCTGTGGGCAGGGGGGTGCAGCAGTGGCTGGCTGCAGGCAGGGGCTGGCTGTGGGCAGGGGGTGCAGCAGGGGCTGGCTGTGGGCAGCGTGGTGGCTGTGGGCAGGGGGTGCACAGGGGCTGGCTGTGGGCAGCAGCTGGCTGTGGGCAGCGTGGTGGCTGTCGGTAGGGGGTGCAGCAGGGGCTGGCTGTGGGCAGCGTGGTGGCTGTGGGCAGGGGGTGCACAGGGGCTGGCTGTGGGCAGCAGCTGGCTGTGGGTAGCGGGGGTGCACAGGGGCTGGCTGTGGGCAGCGTGGTGGCTGTGGGTAGCGGGGGTGCACAGGGGCTGGCTGTGGGCAGCGTGGTGGCTGTCGGTAGGGGGTGCAGCAGGGGCTGGCTGTGGGCAGCGTGGTGGCTGTGGGTAGCAGGGGTGCACAGGGGCTGGCTGTGGGCAGCGTGGTGGCTGTGGGTAGCGGGGGTGCACAGGGGCTGGCTGTGGGCAGCGTGGTGGCTGTGGGTAGCGGGGGTGCACAGGGGCTGGCTGTGGGCAGCGTGGTGGCTGTGGGTAGCGGGGGTGCACAGGGGGTGGCTGCGGGCAGGGGCTGGCTGTGGGCAGGGGGTGCAGCAGGGGCTGGCTGCGGGCAGGGGGTGCAGCAGGAGCTGGCTGTGGGCAGCGTGGTGGCTGTGGGCAGGGGGTGCACAGGGGCTGGCTGTGGGCAGCGTGGTGTGTACTCACACGGGGACAGCAGCTCAGAGCAGCAGGACACAGCTCAGGCCCAGCAGAGCAGCCAGGGACCCACCAGGCAGCAGCAGGAGCCCCAGGGCCAGAGGTCCGAGTAGCAGCAGCAGCAACAGAGCCAGGAGGCAGCCCACATGGCTCCCTCAGCGCAGCGTCCCCTCGGTGGCCGGGAGGAGGAATTACATGCTTCTCTGCCGGAGCCCGTCAAAGCTTCCCTCGCAGGGAAGCCAGTTAACAAGCGGTTCTAAAACCGCTTCAAAATTTAACAACCGGTTCGTGCGAACCGGCTTCAGCTCAGCACTGGCTAGATGGACCTTCGGTCTGACCCAGTATGGCCATTCTTATGTTTTTATGCTATAAGGAAATATGCAAGATTTTCTTTATAACTTTGAATATGTTTGCTCTGAATTTGTGAACCCAGGCACCGGAATTGTGCCCTGCAGCCATCCAGGAGGACTGTCAAAAATTAAGTAGGCCATTATAAGACAAAAGCTTTGTTAACTGCAACATCCACTCATGGAGAAGTACATGCAGAAGGCCTTGTCCCATCGACTTGAATGTTGGAAGACGGAAATAAAAATAAGAACAGGAGGACTTGTGGCACCTTAGAGACTAACAAATTTCAGAGTAGCAGCCGTGTTAGTCTGTATCCGCAAAAAGAAGAACAGGAGGACTTGTGGCACCTTAGAGACTAAACCTGTTCTTCTTTTTGCGGATACAGACTAACACGGCTGCTACTCTGGAAATAAAAATAGTTGACATGAAGATTTTTTATCTCTTTTGCTGTTTGAATTCTCACAGGGCCAGAGACATTAAACTGAAGCCAGAGATCCCCAGGGGTTGCCCCTGGGTCCTCTGTGGGAGATATTTTGAATAGACAGATCTCTACAACTCTATCAGTTTTAGGATTTAGATTGCAATTCCTTTGTGTGTATATGTTTGCTTGCTTTAACCTGTAAATAACTTTAGTTCTTTTTCCTTGTTAATAAGCCTTTAGATAATTTATTACAGGATTGGCTACAAGAGTTGTCTTTGGTCTGAGACAGGGATCGGCAACCTTTGGCACGCAGCCCGCCAGGGTAAGCCCCTGGCAGGCCAGGCCGGTTTGTTTACTTGCCATGTCCGCAGGTTCGGCTGATCGCGGCTCCTACTGGCTAATGGGGCTGCGGGAAGCGGCAGCCAGCACATCCCTCAGCCTGCACCGCTTCCCACAGCCCCCATTGGCCTGGGACGGCGAACCACAGCCAGTGGGAACCACGATCGGCCGAACCTGCGGACACGGCAACTGAACAAACCAGCCTGGCCCGCCAGGGCACTTACCCTGGCGGGCCACATGCCAAAGGTTGCTGATCTCTGGTGTAAGATCTCGGATACCAATTGATCTGGGGTAAGTGACTGGTCTCTTGGGACTGGAAGCAACCTGAATATTTTGTGATTTTTGGTGGTGCGTGGTGGCAAGATAGATTGGAAGGTCTAGGGGGACTGTCTGTGATTCCATGGTAAGACTGTTACAGTGATCCAGGAGTTCACATTTGTCACTGCCTTCAATGGTGAATTAGGCATCGGGCCCGGGTTCTGGGGCCCCCGCCAAATGGGTGGCTCCAGGCTGCCCCTGTCTCCGGCAGAAGCCGCAGGACAGGGGAAACTACCGCAGCATCCTCTACCCTGCCCTGTCCCCAGCACGTTTTTGCTATAGGGACCCACAACATTACATATATTTCCACCCCTACCATATCCAATTTCATAGGGTGATATAGGGCTAGCTGACATGGTTCTAGGAGAGTTTAAGGGAGTAAGGATTTTGAATTGGCCAAGACGGCTGTCTCTGTTTTATCTCAAGCATGCCTAATCTGTGGTCACCTCCTGGTGAATTTAGGTTATCTCAACATCTATCTTAAGAATTAGTCATTTACATGATAAATAATACAAATCATTATTATTAATTTGTATTATCATAGTGCCTGCCTCTCTAATTTATCAGCACTCTTTCAAATTAGGGTTCCCCTTCTAGGATTTAAAGGCTTGTGTAAACTATGGTTATTGCATAATACCCTAGTGTTTCTTGAGAAGGATTGATGGGATTTGATTAATTCAGGAAGCAGAGGGAGCCACTGGTTTGCCCAGTCCACGCTTTAAGGAACTAACTGGCTGCAAAGTTTTGGAGAAGAGAACCTTGGTTGATTCCCAGCGATGGTCAATTTCATTTTTCTTTGGCTACCTCTAGATCAATTTGGAATCCATTCCAGATTACTTAATCTCAGTTGCACAGGTACCTCTTACTTTAGCATGTTCTGGAGTTTTGATTTCAGAAGCCCTTCCATCCTGGGCATTGAAAGTTTGGATTTGCAGCCGGAGCATTATACAGCTTGACCTGGGAGGTGAATTCTCAATGTTGTTGCAAAAAGGAGGTCTTTGAATTTACTAGCAGATAGATATTTTTTGCATGAGGAGAATATTCAGGCTTTTTTCACTGATATTGGGTGCATTTATCCAAATTAGATCTGAACATCTTGAATCTTGATATTCTAATGTAAAACTTTTGATATTTTTTCTGCTCTGTAAAGGAAGGGTGAATGCAGTAAAGCCATGGGCTGGTTCTTCCTATATTAAATAGTCCATTGCTAATGTGGGAGGAATATTAATAGGAGGAAGAAGAATCTACATGCCTTCCTAGCTGTGCATGCTATTGGGAGGATCTTTAACATTCACAAAGTAAGGTTTGAACATCTATGTAGATGAGATACGTATTCCGTTTCATGATGGATTCGATCTACCCTGAGAACAGTATCTTGTGTGACAAATGCACCCAGGACAGGTCTGAGACGGAATCCTGGAAAATAGTTGTAGGAAATATGGTAAAGCCTCTATCTAAATAGATCTTATTAGTGATGAATGAGCTTTTTGGATATGCAGTAGGTTTTAGTTCAGTTGGGCAAGGGCTATCTGTGTCTACTGTTGGTATTTTTTCTTGTTTAAAGTTGTGGTATTTTCCTCCCCTTCTCTCAAATATCATGTCTGTCTCACGGTGTGACAGTAATACTGTTGTGGCTTTAAATTTCAAACTAAGTTGCCAATATTTGAATAATATAGCTAGGGAAGTTACTCGGGGGAAAGTTGCCTTTGGAGAGAAGAACAGAGACTGGTGGGAAGACACTGTGTTAACCCAGCAAATTAATGGTCAGATATAACAGGGCTTTTCTTCAAGGAAGTCTGAATCACCATTACAGATAAAATGTGTGTTGTTTTTTTTTGGTTATTTTTTTTTTAGTGAGAAGATAGCTAATTGGATTGTCTCCCCCTTCCCCCCCCCCCCCCCAATGTTGGTGACATTTAAAATGGAAACCAAGATTTTTTGGGGGTGGTTGTAAAAGCTTGTTGAAATCTTCTGTATATGCCAAAATATGTTTTTTTTTAATTTAAGCTAGCCAGAGAATACTTGTGCCTTATAAAAGTACGGTATTTGTCATTTAAAAAAAACAACAACTTCTGAGCTGTGAAATTAAATGCAAGGCAAAATAAAAGATGCTGAGAGTTTAGCTGGTATTTTATTAAAAATCCCGTCAAAGGGTACAATAATGCAGAAATATTTATAACAACACAAATAGTAATGTTTGTGTTATTACTTGACTTTTTTTTTACTTTTGTAAGCTTTTTTAAGATCAGTGTTGATGTGTGATAGTATACAATCAAAGGTTTTGTTTTTTCTAATTTTGGTTAGTTAACTGTGGAAAAAAATTGTCATCTTTATTTTAACAACTTTTCATAGAAGGGTGTTATATTTTCCACTATAATAAAAGCCATTAAGATACTTTCATTATGAACGTAATTGAATTCAAAATTTTTACTCTCATGACATATGACAGTATTTGTGTGGTAGTGGCACTTGTCCATTTTGGATTATTTTCTGGCTATAAATATTATACGATTTCTAGTTAGTGAATTACAGTATGATGTATGGCATACTTGAAATGGTATATAAACAATATATAGTTGGAAAATAGCAATTTTTTTTGTTTTACATCTCAAACTTGCATACCTTTTGGGGAGTGGGGGAAGTAGTGTAACAGGCAACTCAAAAAAAAGCATAAGGGTAACCTTGAAAAATTACAGGGAAATTTCCACAACAGATACACTAGTAATGCTGGTTTAATAATGATTTCCTGTCATGAACTATTTTTATCATATGCCTGCTCTCTGACGTGGCATTCTATTTAACGTTTTTGAGAGCCATGTTTTAATCAGATTAAGCTCAAGGAAACCGATAGGTATCTGTTTGGCTCATGGCTTCTGCTTCTGTTTCTTATTTAGTCATAAGACTATTGTTGCTGGAATCTTTTTTAAACACATTTTGCTTGAATTGCAGCAGGAGTGCAGCTTATACTGTGTAAGTCTTAAGGCTGTGTGTCAGTGGTTTTCATGATATATGCACAACGTGCATTACAGAATTATTTTGTAAATTTAAGAAGACTAATACAAAATGTGTTCCTTTCCTCTAGGTGATTAAGTAGCTAAAAATAAACATCTATTTTTAGTTTCAAACATAGTGATGTTTCTTAGGAACAAACTAGCCAAAAACAATGTTAGGAAGGACTGATACTGAATAATACTGCATCTAATCTCCTTATGTAAAACAAAAATCCTTAATAACACAGCAGATATTCTGAAGTCATTTTATCTGGTATGCAACATGAATAATCTGTTTCATACATTAGATGTCATGACTATAAAATGTTACTCTTAATAAAACTTATTTTAACATCAATATTTTTATGTAGTCATTTTATTAAGTTAGATCCAACAAAAAGTTTATAAGCAAGATTATTAGTTATGTTGCCCAGTCCTTTGTGTGCATTGGACATTGAGGAACTGATCCAACAAGGTGCTGAGTGTCTCCTATGAGCTGTTGACTACTCTTGACTCCTAGTAAACTTAGTGCCTCATAGAATGTTGTTGGCACCATGCAGGATCAGGGTCGTGGGATTGGATTTTAAAAAGCACTGTATGTATTTGTGCTCATAATTTTAAGTGCACAAATTGAGTAAATACATGGTTAATGACCCATTAGGCATGTGCAAATACAGATTTTTGCTCTCACAAAAAATAAAGGCTGTGTTGAGGCCTTTTTTAAAAGCTTTGTTTATACTCTATATACCTCCATTGAAGCATTTATTTGACTGATATTCTGGAAATCCAGCAATCAACGAGTTAAACATGTAATTTGTTTCTTTCCATACTAAGATTAGTTGTCCTTTAAAAATGGGCATTAACTCATTATACAAGGAAATTCTAAGGGAGAAAATAAAAATATATTTTTTAACATAGTAATAATTTCTCTTTCTAAATTTTGAAAGTACATATAGGATCAAATTCTTTTCTTGAATGTCTCCCCTCAGATCACACCGGTATAAATGGGGTTTGTACATATGTATCCAAGGGCATATTTTAATCTTTAGTAATTTATGCCAGTCCTATTGCTTGTTTTTTAAAATAATATAGACAAATTAAAACACAGCTTTTTAAAATAAGTTTCAGGTGAAAACAATAGCTATGGTAGATTTAAACATAATAATATACTAATTTCAGTGCCTTAACAGAATGTATTTTAGACTGCGATAGGGCATATGTGATGGTTACTGATTTGCTGGTAGGATGCAGTCAATTGAACTAGCACAGTACCATATATTAGTCTAAATAGTGATTGACTATGTTGACCATTATGGAGAGAGGTGTGCTATATAATATGATATTACATATAGGAAGGCTAGAGAAAGCACCCACAATTTTTATTTGGGTACTTGGGGCACTGACATAAATTTTTTGAAGCAGTTACTAAAACAAACATTCTCAAATCTTGTTCCTCTGGTTTTATTGTACCTTTGCCTGAAAGCATTTCAGGCAAAATGATCTTTGGAAAATGGCTTATGTAGTGATGATATTTTAGGGATGTATTGTAATTTTGCTATACTTGTCAAAAATTAACATTGGTGAAATATTTCATACATATGCTGTAGGTTGCATTTCAGGTGAACTTAAATAGTTAGGAGCACAATAAGCAAATGTGTACTTTTTGAAATTTTGACTGAATCTTACAACATTTGTTGAAATCTTTACAAGATATTCATCTATTTGTAGCATCATATAGGTCTGTCTCCCCATCTGTCTCTGTTTTTCATGTAGACTAGGTTCTGATACTTTTTTTTTCACTTTAGTACTTATTCATTGAGCCTGCTATAATGCCATTTCTATAACAGTTCTTTGTCTTCCAGCTTTTATTGATCATTTATGATTAAAATACAAGATTTTTTTCTGAGGGAAAAACTTAACAAGCAATCAATATGTTTAGTTTAATTTAGACTTAATTTAACTATGTATGGTAGGAAAAGTAATTTAACTGAACCCAGGTATGTCCTATGAAATAATTCTAGTAATAACACAGTGTGAAGCCAAAATCTGAGGAACAGGAAGAAGAATATGGAATATTTTAGTTCAGTGCATTATTTTCTGACATGTAACCTTTCTGCTGGGCCAGATTTATTAAGGAATTTATATGACTTTTATCTTTTATATGTAACTACTCATCTCAGGTTCAGAGTCCCTACCAATAAATCCTTATTTAACAGGATATCCCTGAGACTCTTTTAGTCCAAAAAAAAAAAAAAAAGTGTCATCTGGTTTAACTAAAATCTTTGCATTACTTGGCGGTGGTTTCTTTTGTATGTGGTGCTTAGAGCTCATTGAAGCTCAAACGCTACAGGAAATGCAAATCATGCAAATCATCCTCACACTGACGATGTACAGTGGCGTGATTGAATGGCAGTACGTATGGCTCGTGGGCTGACCACATGAAAGGAGTCATTTAAAGACCAGATGAGCTAAAGCTGGGTTAAGTTAGAATATGTGTGAGCTTCAAAGCTTATAGAATAGCATCCTTTTTAAAAATAAAATTTATTTTATTAATAACACCTGTAGCAAGTTTTAAATAGTGAGGAAATAGATGGTTGCACATTACATTAAATATATGCCATACTTAACTCAGAAGGGGCAACATTTTTTTTAAATCTCAGGTATGCCAAAATGTATGTATTATGTTTTCTTTCATTTTTCCACGTAGTGTATAAGCGTAGATTTATTGTACTTGTTTACTGTATACATTTCCAGCACTGACTGTGCTCTCCTTTACCAGGTAAAGCTCCCAATAAAGATAAAAGGGAGTTTTGTGGGAGTAAGGAAGACAAGATTATTGGGCCCTCCATATACGGGTGTGTGTGTGGGGGGGAAGTTTGCTTAAAGCATTTTCTGTTTTTTCTTTAGCATTTATAACAGTTTTAATTTGATTATATTTTGTAAAAAAATATTGTATCATAGTTTTTCCAATGCTTTTGAGGAGGTCTTTATTAAAAGAATACTGTACTGAGAGTTTATATATTTAATTCAATAGTTGCACATTTATTGGATTCAGTATATGCAGTGGCAGCTAAGACAGAAGTTATGTTGGTTTAAGTTTTCTTTTTTGTTTTTTAACTTGATTTGATTATTGTTTGTGAAACAGGGTTGAATTCAATATGCAGAAAATGTATGAGAACAATTAGAGAAAGGAAAGACATTGAGATTGTTAGTAGCATAATAATATAACTTATTTTCTTACATTAGAATCAAAATCAATAAAGAGTGAACGATTAAAATAAATTAAAAACAGACATTTCCACTGCTGCTTGTCACCATTTGTGTTGGCACAGGTGACTGTGGTTAGAGTGGCAGTCTTAAGAGGGAGTCTAGAAATATGATTTCCTTTTTAAATGTTAACTGTTTTTTTTTAAAATCCTATTCAGAGTTAGATGTAACACACACAACTGAAGGTTGAGAAAAGTCTGTCTAGGACCTGATCCTGTAAACCTTATTGTGAGTAGTCATTACTCACACAATTTGCCCCACTGAGTAAGGACATCTATCATGAGTAAGGTTTGCAGGGTCATGAACTATAATACACATATCCTATTGGATGTTCTTTCTGATTAATCTTTCTTCAAATCCTGCCCAACTCATCTTTGAACAGATGTTTGTTACTTTTTTTCCTATTGATACCTTTGGCAGTTTACTTCATGATTTTAAACACGTGTGTAATTCTGTGAAATTCTGTTTTCATGTCTTGAGACTAGTTTGTGCCTTTCCTTTAAACTCAGTCCATGGTCTCTTGTTTAGAATAAGATTTATTTTCAAACAGTTTGTTAAAGTAAGTTCATTCCTTTCCTATATTGTATTGTATACCTCAGGTCAGCGCCTGGATTATGGTAATCTGGGGCTTTAGGCAACTCCCCACGCAGTGACTGTGCCATAACATTCCACCCCTCCTCCCCGTTCCATCACACATACCATGAACCTGTCCTTTCTTAGCGTAGTAGGGGGCTGCCTATGCAAGAACCTTTGGTGGGGGATCCACCACCACTCCTCTTTGGACAGGTCATCGCCCCCCCTCCCCCCACACACACACAGTCCCCTTCTGTGATGTTGTTTTGTAGGGTTACCATACGTCCGGATTTTCCCGGACATGTCCGGCTTTTGGGGGCTCAAATCCCCGTCCGGGGGGAAATCCCCAAAAGCCGGGCATGTCCGGGAAAATCGGGAGGTCAGCCGGGCCGGCGGGGAGCCGGGGGAGCCGGGCCGGCGGGGAGCCGGGCCGGCGGGGAGCCGGGCCGGCCGGGCCCGCGGGGAGCCGGGGGGTGCGCCGGGCCGCCGGGGGCCGGCAGTGCTGGGCGGGCCGGGGGTGGTCGGCGGGGGCCGGCACCCCAGGGCCCAAGCTGACCCAGGCTGGAAACGCCGGGGGGCCAGCCTGGGCCGCGCCTCCTCCCCCCACACCCCCCTTACCTGCTTCAGGCTTCCCGCGAATCAAATATTCGCGGGAAGCAGGGGAGGGGGCGGAGACTTTGGGGAGGGGGTGGGGTTGGGCGGGGCTGGGGGCGGGGCTGGGGGCGGGGCCGGGGGCCGTGGAGTGTCCTCCATTTGGAGGCACAAAATATGGTAACCCTATTGTTTTGGGCCTCCCAAAAAACAGATTAACAACCTGTAAAAGGAACTGGGCAGTTTATACCTCTCAGAGCTGTGGTTTCAGTGTACCTGCAGATGCAGAGAGTCTTCTCAGCACTGGGTATACTTGGATCACGTTAACAAGGTTTTCTTCACTAAATAGGGCTAGATGCACAGTTTTAAAAAAATGAAAGCGAGATCCTGAACTCATTACAGGATTTCAGTTATAGGGTCCTTTCTCAACCCTGCTTCATGTGTTTCCTCATCTCAGGTGTTTGACAAACATAATCGTATATCTTGAGTATGATGCTGTGTATAGATTTTTAGAGATATGTGGTGAATAGCACCATGTCTCTTAGATTAGAATTTGTCCTCCAATCTTCTTCTGAACTAGAAACACAAATTTGTTTTAAACCTTAATTTTTTTACCTCTACCAAATCCCATTTCCTCTCTCAATTAAGGGTCTGATCCAAAAGCCACTGAAGTGAATGTAAGTCTTTTAACTGACTTCGGTGGGCCTTGGATCAGGCTCTAAATTAAAAAAAAAAAAAAAAACTATTTAAAGTTGAAGCTGTCACATGGCCTTCAAGTCACTCTGCTGGCCTCCAGGTGTTGCAGAGGCCTCAAACTAGTAAGGTCGCATACAATATCAGACATACTGCAATATCAGGGTACAATATAGATTATGTTTTTGTAAAATGAGATTAAAATAGCAACTGATCCTTTTTAATCATAGCAATGTCAGCAAGTAGTACGGCTGTGCAGCCCAAATTCCTCTTTCTCAATCCCCACTTTTCTTCTTATCAAGTTTTCTTGATGATACTCAAATGACCCTAAAATATGTGTTCCCCATTTCTAATTCTTTGTAGTCCCCATGGCCTTGTCTTAAGGTAGTTTTGTTTCTTGGGCCAGTGACTCATGGACATGGGAAATATTATTTTCCTGAACCTTCTCCATTATTTTCCTCCTACACTGATTGCATTGTAAGGTAGCAATGTCCTTCAAATTCATAACTCCTGCACGGTAGCCTATTGTTGGCCTGCTGAGCACACATTTATACTTCTAACACACACAACTAATTTAAAGTGATATTAAGAATATGAGAAGCAAGGCAAGACCCAGATATTGCAAAACATATCCCCAAATGCTGTGATAGCCAGATACAACAGATTACAGAAAAAGCAGAAAGGAACTGTCACCTTTTTCATTTATAATAATTTAATGTAGCTTGTTAATTGTTTTTATATTTAAGAGTGAGGAAATAAAGTAGAGATCCTGTAAATATCTGTCCCTTAGAGCTCAAGATTTTATAAAGGTCTTGAATTTTACAGTAAATTTCTTTCCTTTCTTCCAGAAAATATACTAAAGATGTAGAGAGAAAATTAATTCCATACGATCTTAGAGTTACTGATTGTCCAGAGCTTTTAAAAAAAGGATCATCATACTTTCCAAAGATTATCTCCAGTCACCTTGATGAACAGCTTGACAAAAATTTCCTTTTCAAGACACCTTAAAATGATACTGTATGCATTCCCAAGGCATTGTTGGAAAAACTGTTTTTTGGACAATGTGATAAAAAATATCTCATTAACACTATTCAGTTTTTAGTAGAAGTTGGAAACTAAAGAGTTCCACCAGCTTCCTGTGATCTTTTTCAAAATGGAAAAAGATTCATTCATTCTTTTGATACCACAAATTAGGTATCTTCAACAGTTGTCATGGCCATAGTTTCAAATGGTTCAAGTTAGGATATTACTATTTCATAGATGTATATTGGAGTCAAGTAGAACAAAAGCAAAAAATATAAAAAATCTGAAGACATGAGATATTGAGTTGCTGTGGTCTTAAGATACAGACTGAATGTCCTTTTTATCAGACCTGAAGAAGAGCTCTGTGTAGTTTGAAAGCTTGACTCTTCGACCAACAGAAGTTGGTCCACTAAAAGATATTAACTTACCCACAATGTCTGATTCAAGAAAGCATTCAGATGCTATGATGATTAGGGACATATAACTACATGGATGAATATTTAGATCGTTCTAAATTTACAGATGAATTGAACAGTGGTTATTAAAAAGACATAGGCACGGTATTGTGGTTTGAGCACTGGGTTGGAATACAGGAACTTCTGAGTTCTAATCAGAGTACTGATTCCGTCTGTGGCTATAAAGTAGCCACTTAATACCTGAGCCTCAGGTTGTGTATATGTGAAATGAGGATAATAATGCTGACAGTGAGCACACTTTAAATGTGTCCTTTTACTGTTAAGTAAGGCATTAACAATATGAGTACATATTCCCTTATATGTGAAATAATTCTTTTAATGCCTTATTTAATGATAAATTAAAAGGGAAGAGTTTAAGGACATCCACTGAACTGTATCTACCTCTCAGGGATGTTGGAATAAATAGTTGTTTGTAAAACACATGGAACTTTAACAACATTATACAAGTACTAATTATTATTTACAGAATGGGCAAATCTCAAAATGTTCCAAAGCTGAGCTTTAGTTTGCTTGCTCAGCAAATTGGGTTGAAAATGTAATAGGAACAAAATTCAAAGTACTACCATTTTCCAATCTGTGCCAGAAGTGCTGTGAGACCAACCTTTCTTGTGATATTTTGGCACGTCTCATTTCTTTTTTGTCCAAATGGAAGAATTGCAAGGGAATGCGCACACGCGCGCGCACACACAGAGATTCTGTATATTTTAGAACCTATGAAAGGTTTGTCTTGAATCAGGTTCCAGAAGTGGGTGAAAGATTTGGGGGATTATCTTTTTTTAAACTAGCTCATCCATCCATATGGCAAATGTGTATTGTATACTAATGTAGATGAAGTAGTCTATCAATCTTGTTGGATTTTTAACCATGAATTAGGGAAAAAATTAATAGGTTAATATTTAAAAAAAAACTTTTTGAAAGGATTCAATGTTGTTTTCATACATTTTCAGTTAGCAGTCTTTCTTTTGAGACTAACACTTGCTGTACAGGCAGTCCTCAACTTTACAACATTAGACTTACAATGAACAGCACTTATGTTTCTGAATTGACCCCCTGATTCGACTTACGACAATTGGTTTCACCTTTACGATGCTCAGTCCCGCAATGCACTGTATTGCAGTTCCGAGTTACAATGTTTCGACTTACAACACAATTTTCAGGAACCAATTGTGTCGTAAGTGCCTGTATTCTTCTTTGAGCAATCTTTTGTCATTTGGTTTCCGAATTAAAGTTCTTACCTTTCAGATTTATGTATTTAACACCTCTCTTCTTCCTCCATATTCTCTTCTGTATTTCTCGGATACTCTCTGTCCTTCTGGTTGGTCCCCTATCCCCAGTGTCAGCAGCACCAGATGTAGCAGTTGTAGCAAAGCAAGCTGCCTTTCTTTTCACACTCACTCTCTTGTTCTATCTTAGTAGGGTTGCTGTAGCTAGAGACTTATGTTACCAAAGCACATGAGATAAAATGATCAGTCACTATAGATTACACTAAAAATTGTGTTGCATATATAGATCCAAATCAATGCAAAATGTATTTAATGTAGCTGAGGAGTAACTTTTATTATGTGATCCCATTTCCAGACACTTAATTCTGGACAAATGTTCCTTCAGGATGAAATTAAATATTTTTGGAAAGTTTGCTTAAATTCTGTTTGGCCATTTTTGAATTATCCAAGTGCTGAAAAAGTATTTATCTTACTTTCTGAGATCTCAGATAACTTAACCATATTTATTTTTTAGTTCAATTCTGGCATGGATGTAGTCATTAATGAATGTGCACTTTGCTAAGTTTGAAAATTTTTGATTGCGAACAATCAGTGATTGATAATAATGTACAGTTTATATAGAATATAACATTCCTTATTGATTTACTTTTGATCTGGGCCAAGTTCTATCCTCAGATCCCAACCTGTATTATTTTTAATGTTTGATTATTGTTTAAAAAGTGATGAAAAGGGGTATAAATGTAAAATATTATATATAACTTTATGGTTGAGAATTTGCATTGACAAAAATCAGGGCATTTAAAGTTATGATTCCCACTGCCACTTCAAGTGTCTGTATTGCATATACTGTACAGTATGTATTAAGATAGAATAGTTATCACTCTATGAAGTAATAACAAATATTACATATGCATGAAGGGGCTGCATTACATTTGAGGGGGAACCATACTTTGAATTTCCTGGTATTTTCATGGGTAAAATCTCACCATAATGTGTAACATAGATTTTCAGTTATTACATCTATATTTTGTGTGCATATATATTAAAAGAATTTTCATGAATATCTGATTTTTTTCTATACATTTCCTAATGCACTGCAATGTTGCCTGTTACTGACAAACTTCTGATAGCGATCATATGCCTCTAAAAAGAGAACTTCCTCAAGCAATATATCCACATGAAAACAGTTTGGAGATGCTCACATTCTCTCTCTCTCTCTCTCTCACATGTTACATTTTGGCACATCATAGAAGCAGGTAGCATATCTACTACCTGCTGTTGAAAGTGTTGAAGATACTGAATTATTTATTCTATCTTCTACACTATCCAAAATCGTTTTGGGTAGTTTGACACATCACGGTCTTCCATATGGATACTTCATGGTGACAGAGTTGCCAGCTGCTCAGGTTTTGTGACAGTCTCAGTTTTTCAAGGACTGAGTTAGTTTTCTTTGGAGAATCCTGCTTTTCCTAAGACCCCCATTCTTGTGCAGGGGTAACAACCTTTAGGGTAAACACATAGGGGTGCCGATATTTGTGAAAATTAGCTACAAAAGAGTTAGCTGCCACAAAAAGTTTTTAAAAGGCATTGGAGTTATCTTTAGGGTTTTGGATGCTCAGATTTAATTTCAGAGTAACATAATATTAGAAAAACTTGAAATACATTTTTCACAAAATAATGTGCTCCTATCAGCAACAGCCCTCAAACGTGTACATAGTGTTTGGAGATCAAATTGCAGAATTGACATAAGAAACAATCACTCACCTGATACGTCTGAGTGACACCAGAATTGTAAAACTGCTTAACAAGGTGCTTGAGGCTCTGATCCTTTTCTGTTCTTAGAATATTCAAGATGTGACAGGAGATTCTTAAGAAGGACTTCTCCAAAATCAGAAAATGTATTAGTCCTTTAAATGGAGTAATGACTTTAATTGTGCAAAACTGCAAAAACATTGAGAATCAGCCTTGGTCTGAATTTGCCCTATGTTTATGAACTCATGGCTTGTTAGAACTTTATCATGTTTACGTACTGTCCATATAAAACTTGCACAATTCTTTTGCTGCTCTTTGCTGCATTTTGAGTGTAACCTATTTCATTGGGATAGCTCTTTGGGGAAGTCACATGCTGTGGTCTAGAAAGGCCATTAATACCACTTCTGGTTCTAGGGAACGCTATGTAAACACAAACCAGAACCATGTAATTGGTTCACTGTGAGATTTAACCATGAAAAAAATAGGGAACTATATGAAATTTAGAGCCTAGAAATTATAGAGGTACTATTCAGCACTCCATGTCTGCCCTTTGCAGACTCTCTCAATGAATTTGTGGATTTTTAAAAGCATGCACCCAGTGGTCTCTTCCTTGGCCTGTCTCAATGCACCCATCTATTCTAGAATAGATAGAACTAGCTTCCCATCCTCCACTCCTCTGGGACAATGCTCCTCTTACGCCTCATTGATGTTGCAGAGGGCCTTGTACAAGCCCTCTGCCAATGGTTAAATTTCACCTACTGGGAGTCCTCACCTCTTGATGTTGCACTGTATTTTGTGAACATTTTTTTTAATTATTATTTATTCTTTAAGGTATCTGAAAGGGATGAAGAAGCTGTGCAACTATGGCTTTTCCCTTCCATCATCCCAGCTATATCTGTTTGGTCTTGACCCTTTCTGTTTATTGAAGCAGAGGAGATTATGTATTTCATGGTGAGCAATCTGCCCTTAAAGTGAAAATGTGTATCTGTCAGTAATTAATTGTAGTCAAATATAATTACAGATCAGGAAGAAAATTATTACCATACTCTTAGTAAAATTCAGGATGCTTCAGTGCAGTTACCTAAAACAGAGAAAGCATTCTTTAAAGAATCTTTAGTTAAATATAAAAGTCTTATCTCTAAAAGAATCTATTTCAAGCTTACTTCTTGATGTTATAGTTGAATAAAAAGTACGTATCTGGTTAGCTGTTGTTTGAAATCCTTTTTCAGTGTCTCTTGAATCAGAGGGCACATAAAAAAGTGTAATACAGATTTAGAGCTGTAGATTTTAGAGCTGATGTAAATCAGTGTAAGAAATCAGTAGATTTGTACCAGCTGAAGATCTGACCCTTAAAATTGGAATCTGAGCTAAACTGCAACTTGGCTTTATGTCTGATTGTATGAAAATATTATGGTGAGGTGCTGAAGTAACATTCAGTGAACCCGAATAGCTGGGAATAAAGACAAAATAGTAAGCACATTTATCAGTCCCCTTGAATTGTTAAAGGATGAGATTTTCCATAGTGTACACCATTAGGCTAATTTGTTTCCCATTGAAGTCAACAGTAGCCTTACCTTAAGGGCTTGTGTTCACCCACAGCACTACAATGGCACAGCTATACCACTGTAGAACTTTAGTGAAGATGCTACTACGCCACCGGCATAGTTAATGCATCTCCGATCAACATAACACTGTCTATGCCAGGGGTTAGGTCGGTATAATTATGTCGCTCAGGAGTGTGCATTTTTCAGATATAGGTCTGACTGTAGACCTGGCCTTAGTTCTAATAGGAGCAGTTAGGTCAACACTGAGTGCTTTTGAAAATCCCACCCACAGTGCATATCCTTAATATGTGTCTGAAGATGCATGACTATGGAGGAACAGAGTAGAGAACTGGGATATGTAACAGTGGTTCTGGAAAACCACCACCACCAAAACCAACAAAAATAGTCGGAAGGGGACTGACAGGATTTTGCTCAGATAGAGATGGGGTTGATGTACGGGAAATTTGGTTGGATGGAAGGGATGATATACAGGAAATCCTTCTGAGTTTGCCAGACAGGAAGTTCCATACTTTTGGAAACTATATCCAGAGTATTAATGGGATCAAGATTTCCCAATACACTGAGCAATGGGGCATAATACTAGAAAATATTCTTATAACAAATACATCAAAAAGGCATTGGGCATTTAAAATATTTTGCACATATAATGAAATGAGTACTTTGTACAGTCTTAAAGTAAAAACAAAAACAAAATAAACCCTTTAAAATAAATGAACAAATAGGAATCATGAATATTTACTGCTTATATTTTCCTATGAACATATAGTAATTACAAGAAGAAAATATTTTTCTTTATAATTAATATTTGTAAATATTTATGAAAGTACATAATACATAAATTATGACGAAAGGGATGACAACCTTGTGACTTGTTCTGAAAAATAAAGAACATTACAATAGTAAGACAATTATTTTTTGTAAACATTTCAAATTACTTTCTATATTTAAAAAAGTCTTTAATTTATAGAATATATTTTATAATATCTATAAGCCTCCTGGATAATAGTACATGCCACATGAAAAAGATATTAGTTAATTTATCATTTATTATATTGTATATTGAAATATATTATCATTGTTCAGAAATTCAAAGTCATGTTGTTTTAAGGAAAACAGAAAAGCTTTTTCATGTTTTATTGTAATTTATGCATTCTCAATATAAGCACATAAAAATATAACTTTTAGAAGAGATCACATCCAAATTATATGGTATTACACCAAAATACCTCATCTAGTATACATTTAATTAATAAGAATATTTGATGTACAATTAATGTTTAATTTTAAAAGATAACAAATCCAAATCCTCAGACCTGTGTGCACCTGAGTAGCTGGTCTGGTCTCATAGTAACTTTGAGAGACAGTGAAGCAGGGAGGGAGGCATGCTCCCTAACAGATATGAAGTCACTGCTACATCCCAGAGGCTAGTAGCCACTTTCATCCTGACACACTTGTGTACTACCACATTTTTCTGGCCCTTTCTCTGATCCCACATTTTGCATGCTGGTGTACAGGAGGTCACCATGGAGCTGAGCTCCATGATGTGTATTGCCCTATCCAAATCTTGCTCCTACTTTCCTGAAGGGCTGGTTCACACTGGTCTCAGTGCAAAATTTGTCTCTTTAAAATACTATTAACTACTCTAATATTTAGATGATATAGTTAATTGTGACAAAGTTCCTCCTCTATCTTGGTGGGTCCTGCGCTTATTGGCAGATTTTCTTGCCTCAGAGATTCACCATGTGGGTTGGGGAACAGCCCAGAGACCTTCCCCTCTGGAAGAACCCACAGTCCAGGTCAATTGGGAGGTTTGGGGGGAACCCTGGCCCGCCCTGTACTCTGGGTTTCAGCTCAGGGCCCTGTGGACTGCAGCTGTCTATAGTGTCTCCTGTAACAGCTGCATGACAGCTACAACTCCCTGGGCTACTTCCCCATGGCCTCCTCCAAACACCTTCCTCCTGGTGTCTGATAACGCTTGTGCTCCTCAGTCCTCCAGCAGCACACCCTCTCAGCTCCTCACACTCTCACCACAAACTGAAGTGAGCTTCTTTTAAAACCCAGGTGCCCTGATTAGCCTGTCTTAATTGATTCTAGCAGCTTCTTCTTAATTGGCTCCAGGTGTCCTAATTAGCCTGCCTGCCTTAACTGGTTCTAGCAGGTTCCTGATTACTCTAGTGCAGCCCCTGCTCTGGTCACTCAGGGAACAGAAAACTACTCATCCAGTGACCAGTATATTTGCCCTCTACCAGACTCCTGTACCCCACTAGTCTGGGTCTGTCACATAATGTAATTTCATAACAAAACTGTGACACTATGCCCCATATTCTTCATAGAGATATTATTATTATGTGATTATGGCATAACTATGATGTATTTTATGCAAGATAGATCATGTGAGATATCCTTGAAAAGGCTATGATTTACTGACTATGATTATCCTATTTATATGCTTGTATCATTTGGTATCTGAATATTGTCTGTACATCTATTACACTTGGGAAACACCCACTAGGCAGAATGCAATCAGTCTAGATGACTGGCTAGGAAGGGCCATTAGAGAAAACAATAGGCCTTAGAAGAAGTTCATCTCCCACCGGGAAGCCTTCCTGAGGATGCTACAAACAGCGTCTGAGTCATGGCTGCTGACCAGATCACTTGGTACTTGACTCCATCTTGGAATACCAGTGTTTTTCCACTGAAAGGCGTGGGAACCAAGCTTGGAGACAAAGGGTTCCTGTCATATACAAAAGTTATTTAAGGCAGGGGAGTTACATCATTGAGGCTCTTCGCTGACTCCCCACTCAAAGAAGACTCTTGAAAACACCTGAAGAACAAGGACTGAACTGGGGGGAAGGGCTGGACCCAGGCTAGAGGGATTTCTAGCCTGTGAAAGGAATACCTGGGGTTTTAAGCTGCAAGCAAATACAGCTTGCCCTTTAAGATCCTGCAGCCAGCTTAAATCATCATTTAGGGTGAGAATTTTCTACTCCTATCCAATCTCTGTAGTATATTAAGCTTAGATTGTGTTTTTTTTTGTATTTGCTAGGTAATCTGCTTTGATCTCTTTGCTATCCCTTATAATCACGTAAAATCTATCTTTTGTAGTTAATAAATTTGTTTTTGCTTTATCACAAACCAGTGTGTGGAAGTTATAACTTGGGGCTAAAAGCTATTGTATATTTCCTTTCCACATTGAGGGAGGGGGAAAATTTCATGAGGTTATGCTGTACAGATCTCTATGCAGTGCAAGACAGTATAATTTTGGATTTGCCCTCCAGATGGGGGGTGTGCAGTTGAGTATCTGGACAGTTCGTTAGCTGAAGCCTTCCCACGGAGAGCTGATCTCAGCGTCTGTATGTAGTTGCAGCTGCGTGTGTCCCTACCTGTATGTGTGCTGGAGGGGGCTTGAGGGCTTGTTGCAACAGTACAGTGTAAAGGGAGCCCACGCTGGTGGGTCAGGCAGGCTTAGTGATACCCCAGTTCCCACTGGGGGGAACCCGTCACAAAAACATAACCATCGTTCATGGTATGCCTCATTGACCGGTTACTATTTATTTGACTTGCAGTAGTATGCATAAGCCCTAATTCAGGATCAGGGCCCCACTGTGCTGGGTGCTGTATAAATTCACATCTAGCCATGATCCTTGCCTTAAACAGCTTGCAGTCAAAGGTATTATGAAATATAATGATATTTGGGATAAAACTGTATGAATGTTCAAAACTGTAGAACTTACACAACACATTAGGGTTGGAAGTGAAGCTGTTTACCACATCCAATTGAAATTTTAGGAAGGAATTTTATCTAGAGATAGAATACAATAATCTAAATCATAATTTGGGCGGAATACAATAATCACCTCTAGTCTTGTGAAAAGTGTCCTGGGATTTTTAATTAGTACAGGAAGTCAAAAATCTCCAAAGAGTGCACCTTCAACATCACAGTGTCTTAAACATCCTGCTGATGGATGGATCAGTATGGATTCAAATAGCGTCATCTAAAGAATATTCCTTCTTGGGTTTTCCCTAGAGGTTTCATATACAAGTGCTGATCAAATATAATTCTGGATCATGAAATTGTAAGACCTAATATAATACATATATGGGAAGAGTTAACAGTGACTACACTGATTTTCCTGAGTGCTGTGTGTTTCAATCACAAACTTTTTGCACAATCTTGCAAAAAAGATATATGGACCTGAATCTCCACTCAGCTAAGGAGAGCTTTATGCTGCTGCTGCGAGCTCTAAATCTGCCACACCTTCTTCCCTCTTCAACACACCCTCTGTTTTGCCACACTGGAGGTAGTGGAGCCACCTTTGTGCTGACAAAAATACTTTACCAGTTACTATAGACAAACCTGTCATTAAAATGTAAAGCTTTTTATATGTTACTGCTCTTCAGTGTTTTACTATAAACATTTTAATAGACAGATCTATGCAGAATTCAGACTATCTTGTGCACAAATCATGGCCCTGATCCTTCAAATACCTCAGCATCTGCTTAACTTGATTCACAAAAGTAGTTCCACCGATGTCAAAGGGGCTACTTACATGATTAAAGTTAAGCACCGGCTTATGTATATGCAGGATGGGGGCTTGTAGAGTGTGTGCTTACTGGGCCCTGAAGTCCAAAGCAGTTCAGCCTGTCTTCGAAGAGATGTTGCTGCTATATTTGGGATTAATTCTGGTTGTGTTGGAGAAGTGGTCATTTAAAACACTGCAAAATGCTTGGGATACTTTGGGGTGACCACTAAGAACAGATGGTTGTTTAAGAAAGGTGATCTTTAATGCAGGTGTCAGGGTAGTATGTACAGTAGTTATAATGTAAAGAAATGTACTGTATGTATTAACATGTTTGTAGTCTTGATGGGTCTGGATAAGAATACTGTAATAGCAGTTTAAATGTACTTTTTGTGAGATGGTAAGCTAATGATGTAGCTGTTAATTTGAATTTAGCAGACATTTTAAATATAGGTTTCTCTTACAGAGACAAAAGTTGCAATTTAAAGCTCTTTGGTGGTCTAAAAACAGCTTAATTCTCTAGTAGCATGGTAATAAGTACTAATCCAGCTTATACAGTGATTGTAGTATGTCATGTTTGTGAAAGATTGCCTAACTCTGCTTTCTCTGGGTTTTATGTTAATTTTTTTAAATTAAACATAAAACCTTATAACATCTTTATGCTGAGATAAACTGTTCAATTTAACTTGTGCTCAAGCAGCAGCTGTCAGGAATTATCATGTTTCCAGCGTTCTTGCTATCACCTTGTGTCCTTACCTCCTGGAAAGACTCAGTGGGATGATAAAGCTCACCTTGTTAGGATTTATTACTTAAATAATAACCTGAGGTAAAATGAAAGTAGATGTCACATAGAATGACAACTGATATATATTTATGTCACACATTACATTATAATAAACTTTCCTTTCCTACCCTAGTAGTAGGTGTTAAGTAGAAATACTCTTCAACATATCCTCCGGTGCCCTGCATGAGTCCATTAGCCATATACACTACTCCTCTGTGGGCATGTTCACAATGACTTGTACTGTCAGGTGTTATTTAAGCTTATAATGCCTAAGGAAATTGGTTATTGCCGGTAGTTAAAGCTATTGTACCAGTAAAGAAGCAAAGCTGAGGGCAGCTAATGTGTGTAGGTTTATGTTATAGAAATACTCTGGGACATTTTTAGGGGATCAGTGAGGACATTTTATAATACCATTATGGATTTATATTTTGTTTGCAGTCACAGTAGGAAAAGTAAGCAAAACCATTCAAATTCTAAATTTGGGGTTTGCTAATCATTATAAAACTTGCTCTTGTCATTGGTTAATTCATGAGACTGGTAATGAAATGTGATTTTGTTAGTAAAAGTCTTACCTCTTTTTTAACATTTAGATACTTTAACCCTATTCTTTGTGTCTCAGTGGCTAAAACACTCATCCAAGTCCTTATCATTTCCCTCCTTGATTACTGCAAACCTCCTCCTTTTATGCTTCTCTGACTCCCACCCCTTTAGTTTGTCCAGAATGCTGCTGCAATGACTATTGTCGGTTGATATGACCATGTTACTCTTTTCTTTGAATCGCTGCACCGCGGGTGCTCCCCCCTTACACACCACATCAAGTTTAAACTGCTCAACTTCACCTTGAAGGCCCTGCACAACTCTGTTGTAGCCTATATCTTGCATCTCATTTCTCATAATGTTCCCCGTCCTTTTTTTCTCTCCTCCCACTCTTGCCTTTGTCTTGTTCCATGCTGCCTCATATGGTTTCAGTCTGAATATGCCATATTTCCTTCCTCTGCCCATTCAGATCTCTCCTAAAGAAATACTTGTTTTGCCAGAACCACAGATACTAACCTGCATCAATCAAATTCTCTTTCCAGCTCGGCATATAAGAAGGAAAGGAGTCATCTTCTTTTATATGTCTTAAAAACATCAAAGAGGTCACACAATGAAATTTATTGGCAACAGGTTTAAAACTGACATAAGTAAGTACTTCTTCACACAAAGCACAGTCAACCTGTGGGACTCGTTGCCAGGGGATGCTGTGAAGGCCACAAGAATAACTGGGTTCAAAAAATAACTCGATACGTTCATTGAGGATAGATCCACAAAAGCAATTAGCCAAGATGGTCAGGAATGCAACCCCATGCTTTTGGTGTCCCAAAACCTCTGACTGCTAGGAATTAGCACCAGATGACAGGGGGATAGATCACTCACCTGTGAAGCATCTGGCACTGGTCACTGTTGGAAGATCGGATACTGGGCTATAGTCATAGAATATTAGGACTGGAAGAGACCTCGTGAGGTCATCTAGTCCAGTCCCCTGCACTCATGGCAGGACTATATTATCTAGACCAGTGGTGGGCAACCTGCGGGCCGCATGTGGCCCATCAGGGTAATCTGATTGCGGGCCGCAAGACATTTTGCTGACGTTGACCATCCGCAGGCACTGCTCCCCGCAGCTCCCAGTGGCTGCAGTTCACTGTTCCCGGCCAATGGGAGGCTGTGGGAAGAGGCAGCCAGCACATCCCTGTGGCCCACCACTTCCCGCAGCTCCCATTGGTCAGGAATGGCAAACCGCGGCCACCGGGAGCTTCAGGGGGCCGTGCCTGCAGATGGTCAACCTCAGCAAAATGTCTCGCGGCCTGTAATCATATTTCCCTGATGGGCTGCCTGTGGTCCGCAGGATGCCCATCACTGATCTAGACCATTCCTGACAGGTGTTTGTCTAACCTGCTCTTAAAGATCTCCACTGATGGAGATTCCACAACTTCCCTAGGCAATTTATTCCCGTGCTTAACCACCCTGTCAGGACGTTTTTTCTAATGTCCAACCTAAACCTCCCTTGCTGCAATGTAAGTCCATTTCTTCTTGTCCTATCCTCAGAGGATAAGAAGAACAATTTTTCTCCCTCCTCCTTATAACTACCTTTTATATACTTGATGGACCATTGGTCTGACTCAGCCTGGTCATTCTTATGTTCTCATGTTTTTATGTAATGATTCTCATGGTGGTGGTAAGATGAGAGTCAATGAGTGACGTGTGGGAATTATGTGTCCAGATGGATGAGCAGTATCTGTAGTAGATTAAACAAGGACCAGTGAAGAGGTTCATAGGGTTTTTGCATCAGCTTCCCATGTTTTTCCTGTCTGTTTCTGGATGAGGTTTATATTAATCTTTATTTTCTCAGGTGCCAGTGGTATGTGAGGCTTCGGTCTATTTTCACACCAAGATAATTCAGGCTGGGATTGTGTTTTTCTATTGGCAACAAAAGTCCACATGCTGTTCTGTCATAGCCTTTGGATTACTTAAATGAAATGCTGACATTAGAGACTTGGTGCGGTTTTCATTTTAGTTTCAGCTTAAGAAATATCCTTCCTTGGTTGTAAAGTCATTGTTTAGTATTTGTTTTATGATAAGTAAATTGTTCTGACTGCACAATCATACAGTCTCATCAGCATAAGCAAATTTCCATGAAGGTCCCTAATATAGATGTTAACCAAGATTGGTGCTAGGACTGGTCCCTATGGTAAACCATCATTGAGAGTACATGGTCTGCTGATCTGGTCACCAAGGAAAACATGAAACGTATGATTGGTCAGAACTTCTGAGAAGAATTTTATCATTGCATTATATGGGATAATTTTGCTGGCTTTCAGAAAGGCATTTGTCCATACAGTGCCATAGGTACCCCCTATAAGTCAAAGAAAGCTGCCCCAATCTTGAATTTTTGCTGGAATCCCACCTCAGTGTGCATTGCTAAGACTAATACTTGGCCAGTGCACCTTTGACTTGGCTGGAAACCAACTTGTTCATTCAGTAACATTCCTGGACTTGGCAATGGCAATGGTCATAGATTGTGGGGAGAATCCCTGTGGAATGATATAGGAGAACAGTGCTACCCCCATTTCTGTACCTTGGCTACAGGGTTTTTAATAAATACTAAAAGGATGCCATCAAGTCTTGCATCTTTCCCAGCTTTTGTAAGTGAGAAGGTCTTGTTTATCTTCTCAATAGTGAAAGTCAGTGATGGGGGGGCAGTGAGCTGTTGTAACTCTCTGTGCACTTTGCATTAATAGACTTGACCCCCTGGTGCTTTTGAGTTAATAAGAAGTGTTCTTGTGATCACATCTGCTAAGACCTCAAGGTTTTACATTTCTGCAGACCCAAGATGATGCAATAATAGCCAAACGTTATGACTACAGTGAGTAACGTCCAAAGATTCAACTGTTTCAATCCATCTTTGATGGAGGGTTAAATTTGGTGACTCTGGTAGGGATGTTGCAGTGTTTATGGCATCAGACGTTTGGTGTTCTGGTAATAGTCTTTATGTTTCTGGTTGCGAGCATCAGGTGTATCCTTTTTGATAACTATGGGAGATGTTTTTTCTTGTGGCCCTTTGAATGAGCTGGGTGAAACAATTTCAGTTTTCAGCCTCTGGTTGAATAACATCAATGGTGGCCTCAGTTGTTACAATGAATCCCAGCCAGCTTTCCTTTTGAAAGTTCCATCACGGTTTGGGTAGTGACATGATTACTGGGGGTTCGGTTCCAATGCTGGAAGTTCAGTAGTCAAAGTTGACTATTTGAAAAATTGCCTACAACGGTTCTAGAGATGTTTTGAAGGATTCTGAACTCATCGTTGTTGAGGAAACAGAAGTCTAGATAGTAGTTTCTGTTCCAGTAAACAGAATAAAAAGTGCCTCTGTTTTTCACAACAAAGAGAAGATGTATGTTTTTGATTACCATTCTGCAAGTTCCTCATCTGGAGTATCGTTGCTACTATAGCCCCACATTGTGTGGTGGCTATTGAAATCACCGATGTATATAACAGAGTAATACACTGTGGATAAAGTGGGAGAAGGCTGGTCTGTATTCAGTGGTTTATACACATTAGCTACCGCAGGGGTCGGCAGCCTTTCAGAAGTGGTGTGCCGAGTCTTCATTTATTCACTCTAATTTAAGGTTTTGCGTGCCAATAATACATTTTAGTGTTTTTAGAAGGTCTCTTTCTATAAGTCTATAATGTATAACTAAACTATTGTTGTATATAAAGTAAACAAGGTTTTTAAAAAGTTTAAGAAGCTTCATTTAAAATGTAATAAAATGCAGAGCCCCCCGGACCAGTGGCCAGGACCTGGGCAGTGTGAGTGCCACTGAAAATCAGCTTGCGAGCCGCCTTTGGCACGCGAGCCATAGGTTGCCTACCCCTGGCTACTGTTAGCTTGCCAATTCTTATTGAGATAGTAAAGGTCTGGTGTTACTCCTGGCATCTATTGGATCATAATCTTTAATGCCCCATCTGATACGTATGGAAAAGCTATGTTTTGAATGATGGAGAGAGGTGACAAGATTGTATCCAGCAATATGGCAGCCTGATTCTTGAGAGGTTTTTTTTTACTATAAGGGTGATGGCATTGATTATATTATCTTTTAGATGGGGATATACCTTCGACATTCTGTTGGCAAATTCATAGAGCTGAGCCTACTGTTCTCTTAAAGTGGCTCTGAAAGAAATCACTTTTTGCAGGGTAATTATCTCCATTGCTGTTCAATCTCAGATTTCACTGAGTGACATTCAGATGCAGATTTGTTGACGTTGGGTGTGCGTTGACACATAGCAGGGCAGACCACGAGAAGGTTGTCATCATCTACCCTGGGAAAGGGGTGAGAGAGAGAGGTTTAATAAGAAAAAAAAGAGAGTTCAGGGACATCATCAAAATGAGCCTATAATTTATCCAGGTAATCATGTAATCTTACTATTTATCCTTCCCCCCCTCACTTCTGTTTGTTGCTGTCACTCATTCTCTCGTGTCTAAAATGATGTAAGCTCCTCAGGTCAAGGATTGTATTTTTTCTATGATCATTAAATTTCCTAACACATGTAGGAACCTTTTCACCTCAGGTTTGAATCTGGCCAGGTCACTACAAGTGAAAAAATTGTGGCTCCCTGAGACAAGGATTTGATTACTTATATCAAATGATTTGTGGGCCCCATCTTATTTGGCACTCTAATTTACAATCTCATTAGAAAGACCAGTTATTTAATGGACATGTAGATTCTCTCACACCCCTAGAGGTGATTCTTCCAGGTCAGGGTTGAGTCATGTTGATGAGGTTGGGTGGAGGAGCTGCTTTTCATGTTGTATATATTCCATAGGTTCTCAAGTTGCCTATTAAATGTGCCAAATTTTTGACACTGCAAGCTGATGTTACCTCTGTTCTGCCTGCAGTCCCCTGCAATTAATAGAGTGAATATCTTGGGAATGCTATGGTACATTTAGTTACCTCAGGCAATTGGAAAATTTGTAAGTTAACCACTGCAAACAGAAGATTATCATTCCACTATGTCCATTTAGCACTTTTTTTTAACACTAATTCATCTTTTTTTTTTTTTTTTTTTTTTTTTTTAAGGGAAAATTGGCAAAGGTTACAGAAAAGAAACTCTTTAACCAAACATTGTGTTTGCATCATTAGAATGAAGGATGGACTGGCAAATTAGTGAGGAACATAGTGTGTCTATAATCGTATATGAAAGCTTAATGTTTTATTTGAAATAAATACTTGATTTCAAATATTTGCCGTGGTGCTGAGGAATTTAGAATGCGTACAAATATCTACAGATATGTGGTCCACACAGAATGGTGGTATACATCAAGATTCTGCTACCAGAAAACATTAGATATCAGCTTATATACTATGGGTGAAATCCTGGCCCCATTAAGTCAAACTGAGGTTAGCCTTTGACTTCAGTAGGACCAGAATTTCACACTACTCATTTAGGTAAGTTAACTTTCTGATTGATTGTTAAGTTATATCAAGGGCAAGAAATCAGTGTGCTAATTTTCTTTGGGCTTGAGTTATATATAATTTGAAGGATATGAACAATTTTATGGACTATAAAATGGTAACTGTACTATGGCAGTATTGGGGAGCAGGGAACAAAACAACAAAAAATGTTATGTAGGATGCTTAATAAAAATGGGAAAAGAGATGGAGAGAGCGAGAAAAAGACCACACCAGATAAGTATACTGCATAAATCAAAAAGGTTTATGTCATAACATGAACATGTGCCATTCCTGCTCATATATTGAATTTCAGTAGTTGGTTGCATAAAGAAGTAAAGTGTAATGAAACTGGCAAGCAGAGTATTCCCCAGTCAGCCTTATCTTTGTTCCATTTGTCCTTCAGATACAGCTTTTCTTGCCTTTTTCAATAAAATCCATCTAGCTTTTTTATTTTGCATTTCTCTGTAACTGAGCTGAGAAGACCAATGAGATTCAATGCTTTTCTAGTTGAGTTCTTAGCAGCTGCTTTTTAAGAGATCAAAACTTAGAATGCTGCTACATGGTATTAAGGCTTAGCTATTGATGTGTCCCTATAGGGGTTATGTATTTCTTGTGAGGGGTAGGCAGAGAGGAAGGGTAAAGGGTGGCCCTTTTGAGCATGCTCACAGACAGTAAACACTACTTTCCTTGTTTCTTAGGATCCTCTTTGCAAGCTCAGTGCTTAACCTGACTGAACTTATTGCCCTTCGGCCTGACTTTGGCAAATTGAAAAAGGTCCTTTACTTCCATGAGAACCAGTTGACATATCCTGTACAGAAGTGCCAGGAAAGAGATTTCCAATATGGATACAACCAGATTCTTTCATGGTAGGTGTTTCTCATACCATTATGTGTTATTTAATGGCATCTTTTAAGCATTTTTAAACCTGAGGAGTCCTGCGCTACTTAAACAACAACACTGTTACAAACTGAGATACAAATATATACAGTCCCAAGGAGGTGCTAAGTCAAGTGCTTTGGCAGAAACAAGTAAAGTACTGCTCATCTCAAGCTATTGTTCAAGTCTACCTGTGTGCTAAAGGACTACCATGCTACACCTGTAAATTGTGCTAATTTTCAATTCATACCTATTCATCACAAACAAGATGCTGTAGCTCAAGTACACTTAGCAGAGAGGCAGTTAATCAGCTCTTGCTGAGCTATAGATTTTAATGCATCCAACTGAATTAAAATAGGAGTTTTCAGGGGAATAAACAAAAATTAAAACATAATGCAGCAGTTTTGTTTGTTTGTCTTAAAGGAGTGAGAGCAGTAAACATATCAGATAAATCCTTAATTTCTTTTTTTTTTTTTTTTTTGGTATTCAGAAATTGTGCAGTGCTAAAATACCCAGACGTTTTAAAGGCTGTGGTCCTTTATTGTTACTTAAAACAAATGTATTTCCTGAATCTAAGTTAATGAAAGAAGTTAATAACAGCACACTGAAAAGCTTTGTGATTAGACACTGTACAAACCTAAGTGAATCTGCAAAGCTGAATTGGTTTGAATTGAAATAAATTCATTTGGTTGATCTATATCTCACCTATTTGTAATTAGGAGACTTATTAGAAGCATAGATTGAATATTTTTAAATACATATAAAATATTGGCATCTTTGTAAAATGAGCCAGTTAATATTCAGATTTCCCAAATGATAATCTTCATATATACAAGAGCATTTTCTAGATCTGTTTCTGTCTTTGCATTTTCAAGATGCTTCAGTTATTAAGAAGCAATGCTGTGAAAATGTAGTGAAATGGCTGTACAGTACTTGGAATGTATTTTGAAAACAGTAGCAGCCATTTTGAAATTTAATGATCTAAAACTATGGTGTTGGGTGGCGAAGCTGAAGAAGGAAATATCTAAAAAAGAAGTATTTTAACTTCTTTCAGTATTGTAAATGCTGTATTTTTCTGAGTTTTTATATTACAGGACCTTTTTCTTAATTAGGAAAAGACCTCTAAGAATGCTTGCTTCCATGTTTTCTTTAGTCTAGAGTTGCCTCTGTACATAAATGTAAATGCATAATGTACATACTTTGAACATTTTTTTGGCTCTGCAAGAGGACATTTATTAATGGTAAAAGAGAACAAATCTTGTTTATATTTTAGCTGCATTGTTTCTGTCTATTAGCAGTCACCTGTAAAGGAAAAATAATGTTGTGGGTTTTTTCCCCCTTCTATATTATATTTGAGAAGGTCTGAAGTTTTTAATATTTTAAGGTTTTTTTCTGTTTCTTTTTTTTTAACCTTAGAAATATCAGGAACGCTAAGTCTTGTCTTCTGTTTTTGTTCAAAGACTTCTTGGAGGACAAGATAACTGGGCTGGGAGCTTTCTCAAGTCTGTTTTGTGGTGTTAATCTTTAGGAAAGAGAGCTTTTCTCCCAAGTATTTGTCAGGAGTTTGTTACATAGGTGTTGATAAAGTTTAAATAGTATGACTAATATTCCTTCCCTTTTAGTTGCTCAGGTTTCAGTTTCTTATCAGAGGGGTACCCGTGTTAGTCTGGATCTGTAAAAAGCAACAATATAGCACCTTATAGACTAACAGCTTATTGGAGCATAAGTTTTCATGAGTGAATACCCACTTCGTCAGACGCATGTGGTGGAAATTTCCAGAGGCGGGTATAAATATGCAGGCCAGAATCAGTCTGGAGATAACGAGGTCAGTTCAGTCAGGAAGGATGAGGCCCTCTTCTAGCAGTTGAGGTGTGAAAACCAAGGGAGGAGAAACTGCTTTGGTAGTTGGCTAGCCATTCACAGTCTTTGTTTAATCCTGAGGATTCTGGCCTGCATATTTATACCTGCCTCTGGAAATTTCTACCACATGCGTCTGACGAAGTGGGTATTCACCCATGAAAGCTTATGCTCCAATACTTCTGTTAGTCTATAAGGTGTCACAGGACACTTTGTTGCTTTTTTCAGTTTCTTGTGATGATAGGATACCTCCAGTTTGCCAGTCACACTTAAAACCTCCAGCAAAAACCAGAGTAGATAAGACCTAGTATTTTTAATGTACAAAACAAGCAGAGATACAAATTTGCAGGCCTTTATTATATAATGGGGAAAAGTTTTTGTTTTGAATGTCTATTATAAGTCTATTCAAAGAGGTGGACTGACTCACTAGTTGTTTTAACTTGAGAAAAACAAATGGCAAAAAGTCATAGGTGGAGAGGAATGGGAGATTTTAAAAAGTAGTTCAACTCTAATAGTCTAGTTAAAAAGGATTATTTCTCTCTCAAATGTTTCCTCGCTTTTCCTGCTGACTCCTTCTGCTTTTATGAGCATTGTCCATTTTCTTTCTTGGCCAGACAGCAGTGTGAGTTGTGAGGATGAATGACAGGTTTTCACTTCAAATATACTTTTCACCAGTCCAGTGACTTATGAACACATGTCCTCAATGTATCTTAGGGCCTATAGGTCAGTATTACAATATGACATACTGAGAAAATCTACTAGCCATAAACTTAATTTTTATATTAATATTTAACTTTGTTATAATATTACATTTGTGCCAATATAGTTAAGATTGTGTCAGCACTTCCAGATAAACTTCCCAATTTTTCATTGTTTGATACTTTTTCCTTTTCTCCAGACTGAAAACCTTAGCAAGGAAATCACACACACATAATTTAACAAAATTGCAAAAATATTGGTTCTACTGATAACATTCAGGGACAAAATGTTTTCTGGTGTCATGTCCTATCTTCTGCTAATGTACCAAAATTACATCTTAATTATTTTTTAAAATATATATATATACGTGATTGATTAATCTATGATGTTATGACTTTTTATATGTTTATTGTTTTATAAAAATTTCCAAGATATCAAATATTTTGAATCAGGGTGACATTTATTTATCTGTGTTCCAGTTAACTGAAAATCTTGGTTAACCAAAGGTAGGTTATGTGTCTCAGTAGATGTCTCTGAACTATTCAGGGGCAAAAAGGGTTGTGGGGGATTCTACTATAGTTTGTTTAATGTATTTATTCATGATAAGTGCAAATAGCAGCAAAAGTATTCTTACAATCTAATGAGTAAAAATTGACCCACGTATAAAAGTGGATTTTCTCAAAATATCAGAATGGCTGTGATCCTTAAATTTAATAATAATAAACATTTATAATTCAATTTTTAAAAGATGGTTTTAATAAAAATTGTTAAATAATGTTTAAAAGATTAAACATATTGACAGAAACCAATAAATTTAAACTAAGGCTGACACTTTCTCTTATTCATCTGACATGATGGAATCCCAACCTTTAATTTGGATTTCTTGCTTTGCCAGTTAGTTTCACAATATTTATCCTACATTAATCTGGCTTTAAAGTAATTCTGATTTTTCTTAAAGAACATTGCATTAATTCTAGCTATATTTTACAGTTTGGTTGCTGATATTGTGGTGTTCAACTCTGCTTTCAATATGGAGTCATTTCTTACATCTATCGGAAAATTTCTGAAGCTGATTCCTGACCACAGGCCTAAGGATCTGGAAAAAATAATCAGACCAAAGTGCCAAGTTCTTCACTTTCCAATCAGGTTTCCTGATGTGAGCAGGTCAGTACATTTGACTCCATTCTCCATATTATGTCATAACTTCTTTCAAATCTATCTAAACTGATAGCCCTTGCTGCTAAATTTTAACTGATTAGTTCAAGCATTGTTAATTAGGGAATTTGGTTCTATGTCAAATCCATTCATTTACAAAAGTATTTCAATAACCTAATGGTACTCACATTAGGACCTGATACTGCACCAATGAAATCAATAGGAGGTTTGCCAAGCAGGTCAATAGTTAGTACGTGTCATAGAAGGATAGTTTGATGTTAAGGAGGAACTACTTATTTTTGGCAAAGATAGAAGACATTATTTGACTAGATAATTCACCAATGGTAATTTATTAGGTTGTTTTATTTGGAAAAGCCATCTACTCTCTTTATTCAAACCTATATAAGTGTTTGTGTTGAGAAGGAGAAAAAAAAATTCCAGAGAATAGTGACAGTGATTAATCTGTGATTGAGAAACTATATTTTCTTAGGTATGCTGTAGTGGGATTTCCCTTCCCCACCTCTGTGTTTTATTGCTTACAGGTAGGTGAAAAGTACTTCATTAATGTAGATCAGACTTGCATAATTTTGGTGTTAACTGCAGTTATAGTACCTCTTCACTCTACCTCAGTTAGTACAAAGGACATTTTTTATTACCCTTACTGCAGAACCCATCTTGAAATTAGCAAAGGTTGTGTTATGTGGCTCAAAGGGAACATAATGTAGATTCTTTTAACTTCTGATTAAACCTAACACAATTGTTTTTTTTCTATCGGAAGGAACTCTCCTCCTCAATTTGCTTCAATGGGGCTTACTCTAGCTAGAGACAATCAGTTTGCAAAACTGTACTTTGCTCCTAAAAATAACATGAAGGGGGTTCTGCATTTTTGCTGATAAGGATGGGAAACAGTGTAATGAAACTTAAATGGCTATGCAGGAGTTTGGGGTTTGATTTTATTTCAAGTTCCATTCTGTTTAAATATTCACACCTTAAACCTTCAACATGGACCAGCTAGCACATTACAAATAATTTCAAAGGATTTGTCTATTTGTGGAAGGTTTCTCTAAGGAAGAATCATTTAACACTAAGACTAGGTTAGCAAATTTTGTTAACATGTATAGATTTGTTTTAAGGCTTAGAAAGGATAGCAGGATTCTAAAGCACTACACCAAGATTTGTAAACATGGATGCCTAAAGTTAAGCCTTTGAACCCAAATTTAGGCTCTTACATCACTGTGGCCTGATTTTCTGGAGTGCCATTGAGAGCAGTGGGTGCTTAGAACCTTTGAAAATTAGGGCATTTTCAATGGGATTTCTGCTCCTAAATCCTTTAAGTATTTTTAAAAATCCCACTATGAGTGCCTGACCTTGGGTATGCAGGCATAATAAATATATTGTTACAGATTCCATTAACTTTTAATATACATTATTTTTAATTAATAATTGTAATTGTTATTGAATCTTGTCTTTCTGAGGAATGACAGCTTTCTTACATTACAGATGTTACATTTGAAATTGAATCTAAAGGCTAGAATTTCAGCAATGTCTATAAATATTATTATGCATGTGCACATAACTGTATGCACACACAATTCATAGTTTGTTGACATGCCTATTAGAAAAACACATTTTTAAAAATCCATTCCATATTTATATGAATAGAACCTGCTGATATATATTTTAATTTTCATTTAAATACTATATTTAGAAATGAGTTATAATTATGCTGTCTGGACAAAAACCAATATCATCATAAAAGACAGGAGCATTAAAATAAACTTTTCCATAACTTTGAATAAAGTTCTTGGGTTTGGGGGCTTTATCTGCATCCACTATTTGCCATTTCTTTACAAGATTATGTTTTAAATAATGTTGAATGCACCCATGGCAACTGAATACAGTTTATTAATTTAGACTGTATTATTACAGTGAAATCTAGATGAATGGAGATTGAAGAGAAAAAGGTTAAGAAATATTGTGGCCAAGCTAAGATTCATAAAGCAAGCTCTTAGCCCAGAGTGTTTTTTGAGTTATTTTCAAATGGTAATTTGCTTTATCCAGACCAAACTCATACAGTGTAAGTAAGTGATTATTTGCATGACTGACAATCATTTGAATGCCTGCAGTCTTTTTAAAATGCATAATTTTGCCAAGATGTTGGAAAAAATATCTAGAAATTCTGACGGCAAAATTACCAAGGTGATTTTATCCCTTATGTACGTGTGTGTATGTGTGTGTGAGAGAGAGAGAGCGAGAGATGCAATTTTTATTTGGCTATGTGGCAGAGATGTTCTGAAAACAAAAAAAGTCTTGTTAGCAATATGATTGTAATATGTAAAAGAGTCTTTATTTTAAGTTAATATTGTGATTATAGGACAAAATAAAAATACATTATTATACCGTATTTGACCCTAGAACAGGGCCATGTGACTGCAGAATATAAAATTTCACTTGAGCAAATCCCATTATGTTTTTATACGGTTATTAACCAAAGGTGCATGCACACCCTAAATGAGAGAAACTGCTACTCCAAATAGACATATTTAGACATGAAATGAAGGTATAGTCAAGAGTGCATTCTGATGCAGTAGAAAATGTAACAGAAAATACTCTGTTTGATACAGAAACAAAACTTGAATGGTGTGAAATACTCCATTTTATATATGCATAATATTTGTTTAAAATAAGTTGTAAATGACCTTATTCTGCATTTAAGAACTGCTTTATCAAAAAGCACAGCATCTTTAACAGTTATTTGAAATTTTTTTGAAGATACTTAGTATAAGTGCACATCTTTGCTAATTATTGATAGGATCAGGGATGAACTTAGGTTTGGCAGGACTCTGCAAAGTAAGATGTACAAAGCCACAGGATGTCTTTTCTAGCCAGAACATATGGAGTGGAGGCAGTTTCCCTCCTTTATCTTCAGTACACCAGTGTCTCTCCTCTGTGTCCCTCTCCAGTTTCCCTGAAGTCCTATCCTCTCTGCATTACTTAAGCTCTTTCTGCCCTCTGTTCCTAAGGGGGAGGAAGAGGAACAGTTTCCCTCTCTTATCTTCCTCTTGGAGTAAATCCCTGTCTCTCCTTTCCTCAGCTTGGGGACCCAAAAACTGTTAGAGAGATGCCTACTCTGACTTACTTCACAGGGATCTCTTCTGTCTGTTATCAGTGCTGTGGTCCCAGGAAAAGGGAATGAAGACAGAACAGATGAGGTCCTGTGATCACAGATCTGCTCCCTCTTCCTGAGCTAAAAATAGCTCTTGTCAGCTTTTCCTAGCGAAGGGATTAGACGGTAGTTCTTGTCAAACACTGGAAAGAGGAGGAAGGAGTCACTGATTTGGGAGTCTAGAACAGGAAATTGACGGACCCCATCCTTTTCCCAGTGGCAGTCTTCAGGTAGTTCTAACCACATGCATGTAGATTGGCTTCCATGTTGTGCTCTGTAGTGTCAGTACCAGCCCTGATATAATACTACTGTATCACTTACTTTTTAATTGATATAGTTTTACAGTCTGATACAGTATATATGTAAAAATAACTATCTTACAATAATTTTAAACTTACAAGACTGTCACTCCATTGTGCATAGGTATTACAAGGGATGCAGAACAGTAGGTGATTTTTACATCCCATATGTGCTGCCATACTTTTGTACAACACAGTGAGTTAAATCCAGTGTGACTCAGAATTACCTTATAATGTCTTTTTTGTTTAACTCAGACTCTTAATTCTATTGTAACATAATTCTTTAAATTTGTGGTTTTGCTATTTTTTTTTTCATTTTTAAAAATGAGGAAGGGGGGCACAGAAACAAAAATGGCCTTTTCAATAACATAATCTTTTTGTCCATGGACCTTCAAATGCAAGTAAGCATAACTGGAAGAGTTTTGTAGGTTCTTTGCTGATACTTTGTATTGCTTGTCAACATTTTGATTTCTATTGGTCCATCTGCAGCCATACCACCTTCAGATCACAAGCAAAGCAGGGTCAGACTAGGTCAGTTCTTGAATGGGAGACACTTTGGTATTAATTTAGATGAAATGTGCTATATAAATGTCAGTTACTATTAATGCTGCCCTAGCTGTAGTAAATCTTCATTATCATTTATAAATTTTTCAGAGCCATAGAAGAGCTATAATTATAGCTATAGAGCTATAGATAGTGTTTTACAAACATGTTTTAAGTTATATGTGTGTTCTAAAGAGATTACAATGCAAGTTAGACAAAGGACAGATGGGATAACAGATTAAAAAAGAAGACATGAGAAGACTATTATAGTAAGAGAAAACAAGAGATCTTTTCTTTGTCAACTTGGTAGTATCTTGTACTATATGCACTTGAAATTTGATGTGCTGAAAAAATAAAACTGTCAACAAACAGGGGAAGACTCATATCCACAAGTGATTAGACTTTCACAAGAGCTGGGTATGGAACCCATTGCCACTAGAGTGTGTATTAAGTTGACATAAGATATGAAGCAGCCTAACAGCTTCTCTCTTATATTGGGGCTGCAGCTAGGGCCAAGGCAGCCACAACTGGTGCTCTGACTTTACCTTCACCTCACCCCCTGTGCAAGTAAATCTTGACATTTAAAGTTTACATCTACTGTGTTAAAAATCAGGCTATTATGCAATAAACATAATGGGTCAGATCCTGGAAATACACACGGCACAAGTTGTGAGGGAGATGGAAATGGGCATAAAGCTCAACTGTGCACTCTTGCAGTCCTCCGGCCATTGTGTGAAGGGTTGGTCACCTGGTGCAAATTACGATGGCGTTGGGCCACTCTGTCATATGCTGACTGTTAAGAGTAAGGGGTCAGAAATACAGCTGGGAACTGGCACATCTTAAGCGTGTTGCAGTCATTCCCCCTTTCTTTCAGTCGTTCCTCTTATGCCAGCTACAGGGATGGAAGATGATGTACTAGCTTCTACTCCAGTTTCTACATTTCCAGAGGATTACTTTTGCACTAGACTGATCCCCCCTTGGGCCAGATATATCAGCTTCACAGCCAGAATCCTGTGGCAGTGAGTGCAGTACTGACAGCTCCCCCACAATGGAGATCTGGCTCAATAGTCTCACCTGTCCATTGAAACTTATTTGTATTGCACAACTGTTTAAAGCTAATTTCTGTTTAGCTGTTCAGAAAAAAAAAGAAGTTTTGTTGACTTTTTTTTACCTGTTGCAGAATTTTTCAGTTAAATGATATCATAGTAATCATTTAATCTTACAATAGCTCAGAAGGATACTTAAGCTGAATTCTTTGTGCAACCTAGTTTTTTATTATGTTGGGTACTGCTCATGTTGCATACAACACATTCCCATAAAACCTGCATTTTGTATTTACAGAGAAATTTCTCTAGAGAGTTAAGGTCTTGTAAAACATTCTTGTTCTACAGCATGAACGAATTATTATACTCTGGGGCATTAAAAGTGAAGTGTACTGAAGAAAAGAATTTTTCATTAAAATGCAGTTTATATTGATAAAACAGATTACTAGCATTTGATGAAATGTGAAACTTGGATCTACCCATATCACTACATCACTAGTAGGTTTATTTTGGCAAGAGGGCTAGCATGTAATGTATATCAGGACCAATCATTATACACTACCTGTTAGTTTTTTATTAAATTAAATTGTCTTTCACTAAAGTAGTTGAAAAAATATGTACTCTATCTGTATACTGAAGTAGCAGAATGTATAACCAAGAATATTAGAAAATAAAAGCTGTCATGTTATCAGTTTTGGCACAGTCATTTATCAATCAGTATTTTAAACATTGACAAGTGGTAATTTAATAGGGAATGACCCTGTTGGCAAGAAGTTCTAATGACAGATGATGCAAACTCATTTATTACTGTGGGGCTCTGCTGGCTTCTTACCTTTCTCAGTATCACAGCTCATACTTTCCAAGTCTGGGATGTGAGAAGCCACAAAGGCAAAACCTGTGGCCCCAGGCCTGTAACCACTCCCATCTAATCTGTTTCTTTCTTTAGTTGCAAATTTCCCTATAGTATGGTTAGTAAGATCTGAAGTTTAGATACTGATTTAAACACCGTTTGATTTGTGAGTAACATTCATAATAATACTTCCTACTTGTATGCAGCAAAGTTTTTAGAAGTGTGTGTGTCTGTTGTTGTTGGGAGGGGAGTTGTTGTATTTTTGTTTGTTTGTTTTTTGTGGTTGACTCAGCTTTTGGTTGTACAACTTGAGACACTGTGTTCCTGGTTTCAGAGACAACTCATCTTTCAATAATTTTGGCCAGCGGCACATTTCATCTGAGAACCTCAAAACTCTTTACAATTGTTAACTAAGCACCCTTTATGGTGGGTAATTTATTTTTATCCCCATTTCAGAGATAGGGAAATGGATGCATCCAGAGTCAATGGCAGAGTCATGACTGGAACCCAGTTCTGTGACTCTCAGTTCTGTGCATATCCCCATGGTAACTCCTTTTGGAGTCGGGGATAGCCTACCTTGCTGTGATATATATGATTTGAAGTTGGGGACTTCATATTGAAGGAAATGACAACTGTGCCACCAGCTGACAGAGATGGCATTTTTAGTTCTCCTAAAATGCTCTATCAAAATATAGCAGTTCAATATTCTTTGCTTTGAATAGTTTTTTGTTCATTTTACTTGAACTTCTGTTATGTGAGAATTTATTTGCATATTTCCAACTCACAATCTATGTCACCTTACCAGAGACATGATTGTGGACAGTATTGTATGAGCTTTTTCAATTTAAACCTCTGTCTGGGCTTTCTATACCTTCCTATTTTAATTATGTCATTTGTTTTTCCTCCTGTCCTGGTGATCTTTCACAATAGAATGTTTTCTCTTCTTTTTCATGTTGGAATTTGGTTAATATCACTCCCATGGGGAATGATGTTGTAATTAGATTCAGTGCAGTTAAATCTATTTGGTTTTAAATTGTTACAGAGGGGCTTTAAGGTAAAACTGTTCCATCTTCTTGTCAGAATAGAACAGGATTACTAACTAAGGGTAGGATCCTGCAAGGTGCTGAGTGCCCCCAACTTCCATTGCAATCATTCAGAGTTGAGAGAATTCAAAACCCTGCACCATCAGTAACCTGGGTCAGGTGGACAAAGATATTAGATATAAGTAAAGGCTGGGAATTAAGTGATGTAGTCAATTGGTGCATTAGACAGACCACTGTGTTGAGAGCTCAGTTCAAACTCTTGCATGTCAGAAAATTCCCTGACCCCTAAGTTTTGTTTTTCAAAATTCTGCCAGTCAATATTTTTGAGCTATAAATATTTTTCATTGTAAAACTTTGAAGAATGAAAAAAAAAAAACCCTTTCACGTGTAAGTCGTGCTCATGAAATTCTAAGGAGAAGTGGGAAATGAGCCATCTTTGGTTATTTTCTTTTCTGAGTTGTTAGGTGAGGAGAGTGCATGGATGGAGCAGAGAGTGAGAGAGCCCTTATTGTTTAGATACTCCACCCACATTCTTTTTGGTTATGTAAGGGAAAAAGAAGAATGGGCAGGAGAGGAGGCTGCAGTGAGAACTAATGGGGATGAAAAAGGGGGCAGTGGGTTCAGCATTTGGAGATGCTTTCCTATGAATGAGAACCAGAGTTTGAGAAGCTATGTTAAGTAAAAACAATGTGGGAATGAGGTGGCTTGCAGTATCAGTTAAGGGACTGTGGCAATGTGGGCACACCTTAAGAGAACTCAGAAGGAGATGTACTTGGCGTTTACCCAATGAATGATAAAAACTATACTCCATCAAGAGAAGAGGGATGGAAGCACCATCAATAAGAGAGTTAGTTAGATCTCCTAACCTGGTTCTCAGTCATCTCACTGTTGTTAAATGTAAAGCAATAACGAGAAGAATACTGAGTCTGATATTTGCACTTTACACACATTGTGCTTCTGGATTGCAAATGAACAAAAAGTGTAATAAAATAATAATTATAAAGTGTGGTGGTAGCAGCAACAGTTAGCTCTCCCAGCCTGATTCCCAGTCAGGATTCCTACTGACTTTTTTTTAACGTATAGCCAAAACGTTACTGGATGTGACCTGTGCAGGCTATTCACTGCATTCATGGATGATTAGCATATGAAAGTTTAATAATGAAGCATTAGGCAGGAGCAGCAGCACATAAGACATTCTGCAGATGTTTCAGATAATTAATTGCATTTTGGTGACATCCTATATGTGTAATATGTAAAATGATTTTCTGGGAACCAGAAGGAAACATGGGGAACTCCAAGATGACCATTATGTACAACATAAAGAAATAGCCTGATGAAACTATTGTTCAGTTTTTAAAAATTAGGTATGGGCTGAGGTGAAGTGATTTTGGCTTTGGCAAAAATTCAGTTATCGCCTTTGTTACACAAGGAAAATCTTTTTGGGGTTTGGTTTTGGTTTTGCATTCACAGCTAGAGATATTGAATATTTTATACTTTGGACATTTCCCCTGCTCTGTTGTGACTCCCAAATGAAGTAATTCTCTTCTTTTCCTATTTAAATAATTCAAATGGAATACATTTTAAAATATGAAACCCCCAGCATTAACATACCAAAAGTACTTATAAAGGCATGCAGCAAACCAGCTTCAGCAGTAGAAAGATACCATGAGACTATGCAGGAAATCAGCTTCAGCACTAGAAAGATACATATAAAAGTAGTGATAAGGACACTCCAGAGTTTTATATCTATAAGCACCAAGTGGTTTGGATGGTAATTCAGGATCTCTGAAGGTCCTGACTAAGTCCAATTGCCCCTCATGCCCACAGTTACGTTTTTACCAAAAGATCCTCATACTTCATCTAGTGTTGCCTCGATGCACCCTCATGAATGACAAGATAGTTCAGAGAACATCGTTCAGAACCTTACATCATTGTCTTCAATCTTTGAGTTTTGAGCACTGATGTCAGGTCCTGATACCAACCAGGAAAGTTGAATCAGACAGTATATTTACTCGGTGAACTGTGATTTCCCTTAGAGAATAAATTCTGAAGAAAGAACTATATCTGTTTTCTGATGACAGGGTTTCACGTCTCAGTAGTAGATGTGTTCTCAACTCAGGACATTTGGAAAACAAATTTTCTTCATATTCAGCATACTCTGCATGTCTTCTCCCATCCCTCTAATCTTGTGGATCATGAGCAGAGCCAAGGAAAACACATTGTGTCTGCTTTTGATAACGTCTAACTAGGTGAGCAGATTATGGTGTGTAACATGTTACAAATGATACTAGAACCTGTGATCTTTCTAATCATTCTCCCTTACTACCTGTCAAGACTTGGCTTGCATGCAGGTGATATACCAGGATTTTGGCCTTTCAGACAAGGTTCTTTCAACTTTGCTATCATCCAGAAAAAAATGAGGCCTCTGTCATATACTAAAGGATGTAAGAAGAGTTGTACTTCTGGCTCTGACCCAGGTGAATGGGCTCTATTATTAAGTTTCTCCAAGACGCATTTGACAAAGGTCTGTTCCTTTTTCCCATCAGAATATAAATCATGTCTATGGGTGCTCTGTGAAGAGATTATATGGCTTTACCCTGTTGGCTCACCCTTCCAATTTGTAGTCTGATCTGATGCTGAGTTCACACACATGCTCCTCTTCAAACCTTTGGATTGTTTTATTTACAATCCTGGAAGGTAGTGGTTCTAGTAGCTAAAAAGTACGGGTCTCTTCCTGTATCATTCCTGAGGGCCAAATTGTGGCCCAGCTTGTGTGGCTATGTAGGTGAATTGGTGGGGGGTGTAAAAATGTTCTGTCTGCCCCTGCATGAGTTACCCCTACTGTGGGTAACCGTGCAGTAGCGAAAACAACCTGTCCTACCTCCCAACATGTGGACCAGAAGCGGTGGGGTATGGGTAGAGCCCTGGCTCTGCCACACAATATACGTACCATCAGAAATGTACCAGTGTGTCAGGGCAAGTGCAATGCACCAGGCATAGATCTGGTGCATTGTACATACCCATGGAGGCACTTTGAAATGGGAGGAAGATTGTGACTCCAAGAATTGAAAAAAAAAATGAAAAAGAGTGCTGCTCTTTGCTTGACGCTACTGGCAAAGTCACTAGCCTGCACTACTTCATTTATAACCCAGTCATTAGCTTTCACATCATCAAAGTGCATCCCTGTCTGTCTAATCTAGCTATGTAGCATGGCCTCCATTACCATATTATCTCACTGCCTTACCATATTTAACCCTCACCACATCCTTGAGCTAAAGAGTTACTATTATCCCCATTTTGTAGGTGAATAAATGATGCAGAAAGAGACTAAGGGCATGTCTACACGTAGAGTGCTGCAGTGACCCAGCTGCATCAAGAGCTCTCCTGACGGCATAAAAAAAAACACGGAGAAGCGCTTATGTTGGTGTAACTTATGTCCCTCAGGTGGGTGGTTTATTCATACCCCTGAATGACATAAATTCTGCCAACATAAGCTGTAGTGTAGATATAGCCTAAGAGAGACATCTGTGGCAGAGCAGGAAATTGAACCTGGTTTTCTTGAGTACCACCCTAACTTCTAACACTACTCCAGAGCAAATTGAAGGAGATACTGATTTTTTTGGTCACATGGGGCTCTTAAAATCTACCTCCAACACACTGATGAATACATAAATTAATCCAGAATTAAAGAAACAACCCATCCCCACCCTCCTTCTGCCCTTTGAAAAACCTGTTCAGTCACCCTGTTCAAAGATTCTAAGCAGAGCTCTAATGTTTCTCAGTCTACTGTAGGCAAGTGGATTAGACATTGTACTACAGAGGCCTATAAGAAATGTTCATTTCACAGGGTTATTGCAGCCCATTGGGACTCAGTCTTTTTCACACATTCAACAAACAGTACCGGCTGAATATTTGGTTCTCTGTGGGCACTACCCTCAGCACAACTTCTTGAGGGCCATGGTTTAGTCAAGATCACTTCTGGACCTACTCCAGTTTACTTTGGCTAGGTGAAGCACTGAAGTTTGGATGACACTCCTCTTCTTGGGAGATATAGTCCCTGTTGGAGTTGGAATGGGTTTCTTTTAACCTTACTCTCTTGATGGGTTTTTGTAGTGGTTAGCTTCTTATCACTGTGTGGAGGGGATTGCTTGCAAAATCTCATCAATCCGCGCTGGAGACAGCTGAGTCACAGGGAGCTTTTTACCTGTGATCCAGTTTAAATGTTGCAGCCATCTGCCCTTCAGCAAAGTTTATCACAGTTACCTTGTGTCTTTGAGATCATTTATGTTGTCTGCTATCTAAATTTAAATTACCACTCTGGACTTATTAAACTTTATCTATGAGGAGGAGAAACGAAGGATTTGACCCCCTTTAGGGTGCCAAAATTATGCTTCTGTTGGTTGTCAGTTGTCTGACAATCAGAGGAAGGACTGCATAACTTCAATGAGAATTTATGGCAACCAAGTCACAAAAATGAATTATTGGGTGAGAACTTCTCCTTTCTCCCCCCCTCCCCGCCCACCAGCAATACCTGATGGGAATCCCATAAAACTTACTGCATATTTGTGGCATCAAATAATATAACTTTAGGTTTTCAAAGTAGCTGAAATATTTTTAAAAGTATCCAATCCTGAAGTCACTTGTTCGTATGTATGTTAGTAACTTATTATTCTGTGAGCATCACTTCGTTTTGGCTAGCAATAAGTCCTGTTCAGTCATTGTGCTGCATTGGAATGTTTCAAGCTGAAATGTGCATTGGAATCTGTTTGTTTGCAGCAGATGATTTGCCTAAGCTTTGATGCGCAGTCACTTTCTGACATTTGTGTATTTCAGCAGTGAACAATGTAAACTCATTTTCTGAGCACTTTGATTACTTGCACATAGCAGTGCCCATGGCATGTGACAGAGAAGAGCACTCTATCCACTAATCAGATAGATATGCTTCAAGCGTATTTACACAAAATAATGAAAACAGCTGTTAGATACCTTTAAACTTGAGTGTGTTTTGTTATTAATCTACTAGCCCATACACATGACACTATAATTCTTCGCTCACTCAAGTTGCCTTTAATGACACAGTAATAAAACTGAGAGGGATGAAAGTAATGGAATTGTAGAATGTAATGCCTCAATTGTCTACAGTGTCTTCCTTTTTGCCAAAATAAACCACAATTAGGTCCATATGGTGTTTTGAAGTTTTCAAGCAATGACCCTAATAAAAAGTAATGAATTTCTGACAAAAGAAAGCATGGTGCTCTTTTAAGCAGATATCTTTGCTATTGATCTAGTTATGATTGCAGACTGATATGCTAATAGAAGAAGAAAGGTTCAACATGTCTGCTACAAGCACTTTCATTTGTGGTTTATTTTACTCATATGAAATTCAGATTGAAAAGGTAGAAACATGTTGTAATCCATTAGTTATTATTTCCTTTTTAAAGACTTATTATTTAAAGAAAACAAATGGATTTCTCTCAGAAATATGAGGCAGCTGTTAACTTGGAGGACATCTTGCAAAGGGAATGACAAGGATGTGTTATGTGGGAATGTCAAATTTAACCTGCACATGGAGTGTCTTTTTTCAGAGTGGTAGCCGTGTTAGTCTATATCAGCAAAAAGAATGAGGAGTCCTTGTGGCACCTTAGAGACTAACAAATTTATTTGAGCATAAGCTTTCATGGGCTAAAGCCCACTTCATCAGATGCATGCGGTGGAAAATACTGTAGGAAGACATATATATAGAGAGAGAGAGAGAGAGAGAGAGTGGCTGTACTGGAAGTAGAGAAAGGGTACTCAAATACTATAGTGATGGAGGCTGACTTAGGTACAACCATCAAAAAGCAATGTGTGTGTCAATATTATTGCAATGAAGCAATAGTAGTATCAGAAATATAAGTAATCTAGTCTAATGGAGAGAGGAAAATGGGACCCCGAAGCAGAGAGATACAGAGATGCCTAAACCAGAGGGGATAGGGAGAGAGAAAAGAAATCATTGACTTGATGAACTCTAATTATTCCTTCAGATTTGTTGAGTAAATGAGAGGCCCACATCTGGACAGTTCTAAATGGCAGAGTTGGAGAAAACCTCCTTGATCATCTATTACTATTATTTAATAGTATTGGTTATTTGTTTACTCTGAACAGTGTGCTTAGTGATGTACAAGTTACATTTTTTACAAGTTAAAAGTGCACTCTGGATTGTCCTCTAAACAAAACCCTCATATTCATCTGCCTTTGGTCACCAGTATGAATGGTGCCTCAGTGACCCTCCTTTGGCATATTATTCTATTTATCTGATTAACATTACTGTTTTTCTTAATATTTTTCCTGTATTTTGATTGGGGAATAAAAACAAGGTCCTAACAACCAATTTTTTATTAAAGTTTTCAGAGCTCTTTTGCAAGAGATGATGTTGATTAGAATCATAGAACTGGAAGGGACCTTGAGAGGTCATCTAGCCCAGTCCCCTGCACTCGTGGCAGAACTAAGTATTATCTAGACCATCCCTGACAGGTGTTTGTCACATCTGCTCTTAAAAATCTCCAGTGATGCAGATTCCGCAGTGATGCAGATTCTGGTGTCCTGGTCAAATTCCTATTTTATTTTCTGTCTACCAGAATTCCCCTGCAGTTTCATCCATAGATGGTATTTGCTTTTTGTCCTACATTATTGAGTACTGAGGCAGGGTATTGTTAAGCACTTGCTGCATTCCAGCATGGAGCTGGCAGTCCAGTAGTGGGTGAAGTGATTTATGCAAATATGTGTATATTTCTACATCATAGGGTGGAAGAAATACATAATATAGAAATATAAATAAAGTTAATAGAAATGTAAGTTACTTGTGCAGATGCATTGTTTCTGGTGCATGGTGTGCTCCAGTCTATGGTGTGCTGCACTCCTGCTCAGGAAAGGGCAGGCAAAAAAATCACCGTATTCACCTTCTGGTCTTCCATTGGAGCATATTTAAAATCCACCAGCAGTTTCATACAACAGGATATGCTTAATCAACATATCTCCTATCCACCCTGGTCACACACCTCTCTGGCCAGTGCTGCCCATGTTTTAGACAACACTGGCCATCTATGGGCCCCCAATGGAAGTCTATTTATCCATTTTTACTTCTACAGCCACCTCATTCTCTGAGTGGACTTTCAGTTTCGGGGACCTTGAACTTAGAGTTATGCTATTGGAAGTTAGCATAACCTTGGGCTGAGTAACGCCTTATAGCTAAACTAAATTTTCCCCTTTATTTATGTCTTTACTTCCTTTTTTTCTGTTAAATACTCTCTTCTTCTCTTTACTTCTCACAGGTTTATGCTTGGTTATTCTATCTCTCTTAGTTAAAGAGAGACTTTATCCCTGGTGAGATTGTAAACTTTAAAATATATCCTACTTTAACAACAAATCATTTACCTTTCATGTGTTTTCCCCTTTTATCTTTGCCTCTTGAGATAGCTGTCTCTCTCTAATATCTCTCTAATAGCCCATCTTCTTCTATTTAGTTCTTCAGTGACGTTCTAATGAAAAATTTGTGCTATCACAATAATTGTAATGACAACAGACTGTGATATCTGGGGTATGGGTTGTGAGTGAGAAAATTCTTATTCTAGATGAAATTATTACTACATTTTTGAAAAGAGGTCTATTGTTCAAGTTTTAGTCAGTGTACTGAAATCCCTCTTTTTCATGACCTCTTCAGTGGAGATTCTCACTCTTTCTTTGTTAAATCACAACGTTAATTAAAACAAGTTAAGAACTGATGATGTGTAAAGTTTTGTTTCTAATACTAAAAACATTTGAATTATAGCCATGGGTGCACAAAAAGGCATCTGAAAATACTAATCTGTTTCTTTTCTTTTTTCCCCCCTCCTATTCCTATAGTTCAAATATGTCCGAATGGTTTTTTTTCATTTAAAAAAAAAAAAAGTCCCAGGCTATGAACTTTATGCCAAATTTCAGATTGTAGCATGTTTTTATGGTTGAGTTAAAAAACCCTTGAGATAAGAGTGTATAATGAAAATATTGGCATGCTTTAACTATTAAATATGGGTCTGATCATGCAGTGAATGAGCGCTCATGTACTCAAGTCTTTTGCAGGCTCTGTCGCTACAGTGGCAAATTTAGTAAGGTTAAGAAGTGTTGGCTTCAAAATGTTAGGGCCCACTTCTGCAAACGCTCATTTGAGTAGTCCAACTGATGTCAAATACTACTTGCTTGTAATAGTTTTCAGGATCCAACTCCATTTTTGTAATAGACCAGTTGGAACTATTTCATGGAGGCTCCAGTTAATAAATACCTCTGAAGCACTTTGTGGCACTGGGAAGACTTGTAGGGCCAAATTCTGGTTCCATTGAAGTCAATGAAAATTTCTTCGGTAGCCCAGGATTTAGCCTTAAGACTGAAGAGCGATTAAATTGATAGATATTACTGATACATTTTGCCTCTTTATTATAATAAATAATGCTACAGAAGTGCCTAAAATATTAGATATTGTACTATTATTACTATAATAATTTACTGTTTATATTACAATAAAACCCAAAACGTGCCACGTTTCTAGACTCAGCAGAAATCACAATTCATCACCTGAAGTGCGTATACTTTAAAAAGATAAGTCATGGATGAGGAGTGGGGAAAGGAATATAACATACAAGCAAGAGTATTTTTTGTTGCTTTGTTTGTTTAACATAATTTTGCATGATTAAAAATGCCAGATCTTACAAAGTATTATGCACATGAGTAACTTAACTCATGTAAGTAGTCTCACCATACATACATGTTTGCAGGATTGAACCCTTACTGACCAGTTACTAATTGTCCTTCTACCTAGCTATTAATAGTTGGCTAACTTTCTGTAGGTTCTATATGGAAATGGGTGGATAAAGGAGAGGAATATATTTTTAAATCCTTTTTATAAAGGAAATACATTAATTATTTTATTCTTGTTTGAAAATTTTGATTTTAATGAATTTTTTTGGAACAAGTATCACAACTTTTTTTAAAAATAAATCAAAGCTCTTTTTTTTTTAAGTGCCTTATTGCATGATGATCAAAGGTGATTTTTACCAGTAGATTAAGGAGACAAGTTTAAGAAAACATTTATTATACTATGATTTGAGAACATAACCAAGTTGTAGAGGTTACGTTCATAATAGCATGAACTAGTACAGCAACATTTTAGTAAATTGGTATATAAACAAACATCTGTTGCAAGAATGTAGGAATGACATCATAAAGAATGTATGCAAAAATTAATTGAAAAAGAATGATGGAGAATTGCAGCATGCCTTTAAGTCTAAATTGATTTTTTCCTTCATAGTGAAAGTGGGATTCTTGTGCAACATTTCAATACCATAAAGTATTTAACGTGTAATGTCCTATTAATGTACCTAAAAATTAGACTCCGGGTCATCCAATAAGAATAGTACTTACAGTAATACAGTATATGTAATATGCAATTATCTTGACAATAGTTTTATTTTTTCAACACTTTTGTCATGAAAGAGCAGTAAAATACAATGAATTTGATTCATTTTGTGTGTGTGAATCATTTAATAGGCCATTACGTCTATTATATTAGCCTCCATTCTCCTTTCAGAGCTTTTCATTATAAGGCTGTCTTTAATAGAAAGAAGTTTAACCTTCCCTCCCAGATAGATTGAACCCCATAACAGTGTAAACATTCTCATTATAACATAAAATCCCCTTCCCCAAGGGCAGCACTATAATTATGTTGCAGTGTGTTGTACAAATGTTTCTCTTAAAAATGCTGTCTCATTCTTGTCCTCAAGTTTTTATCATTTTCATTATGAAGAGAATCAATAATACCTTTAAATTGTAATTTAATCAAATAAATATGATCTGATTATTTTTTAATTTTTGAAGTTATTTTAATCAAGTTTGAGAAGAAGTCATCAGTAAAATTGCTGTTGATTTATAAATAGGATAATTAGAGGCTTTCCTCCTAAGTACTGTTCACTGGCATTGTGGCTGTTTTTATTGCCTAGTCAAACCTCTTCATTCAATTTTAAAATTGCCTTTTGAATGAACTGCACTACGAGCTTGCCAAACAGTGTCACCATTAATACCTTACCTCCTCTATTTCATTGTCCAGTCTGTAAATGCACAATAAATTGTTTGATAAGGAGGTCAATGAGGTTGTACTAGTTTTTAAGTGAATTACAGCCAAACATTTCAGATTATGTCACACACTTATTGCTATTGTAGCTCTGTGTTTAAAAGATAGTGATACAGTGTTTGAGTAGTTCATTTTGTATGGTTACTTGAAGACTGTATACAAATCAAGATGGCTATGTTCTTCACCAAGCTGGCAATCTTTACATAAAAAACAGAGGGGAAAACCACCTTATTAACTCAATTTAAAATTTTGTAATGCTTTCCTTCAACTAATTAGCTACATTTTCAGTGGTGAGATATACAATGCAGGTTCCATAGGGATGAGTTAGGACAACAATTTCTGAAGCTAGAAGAGTATTTTCAGACTTACTACTTTTTAAAGGATGCCAGAAGTATTCCAGGAGAGGCCTGAAGCCCATTTGTTACTAATATAAAACCACTCAGATTGCCAGTGTTTTCTGATACTAGATAGCAATTACATTTCTGTGGGTGTGTAAACTCATTAAATTTGGAGTGTGTATGGAGAATTGTGTCAGTCTTAGGTACGTCTTGTTATAGGCATTGTTCCATTGGTTTCACTTACAATCCCCTAACCTTGATCTAGCTAGGGGAGGTTATGACTTTGGTATAGGCTTTTCTTTCCCCTATGCAGAATATGCAAGTATTTTTGAGATAGAAATTTAAAAGGCAAAAATAAGAAACTTTGTGCTTGTTGAGTCTAAAAGAAAGTCTGTTTGTGTGCATCTCTCCCTTTGTAACAGAAGGAATGTTTCTTATGTTTCTGTCTTCAGACAGTTGGCACACATTTCATCTCAGCAGCTGCTTTCTCTTAAAGTGCAGTAGAGTGTAGGACTGTAGTGACACTAGCATTAATACTTCACATTCTGCTATCATATGCTGTCACTGTGAAATATGGATCTAGGTTACATGTGTTTGCAGACTTTGTACTGCTGAATTATGAAAGCTGACTCTGTTGGAGGATTGTGTTGTATTCAGAGACTGTGAACTGAACAATAAATGAAGCAGTAAGGAACTTATAGTGATACATGGTATCCTACTCTTTTGGCCTATTTGAGCCTATAGCTTAAAAATGTAGAATTGCCAAATTAAATTTAATTTGCTGTCTTAAGAAGAGGTATTTTAATAGGTATCTACATATTGCTGTCAAAAGGCACCTTTTACTGTCTATAAGCTTTGTTTAAATAGTATTTTTATATCCCATTTTGGATTGTTATAAATTACTGCATTTCAGATTACTGCAATTTACTACAAAGTGAAAAATAGGAAATATCATTTTGGGAACAATTAATTATTTCATTTGCAGGAAACAAAATGTACCTATGAATATAGTTATACAATTTCAGATTGTCTAGATGTCACTGAATAACCATACAAGAGTGTGTACGCACACACACTCTCTTTCTCTCTCTCTCTCTCTCTCTCTCTCTCTCTCACACACACACACACACACACACACACACACACACACACACACACACACACACACACACCTTGGAAAACCTAAATTCACTCGAATCTTATGATTACTGTTCCTTGGATTAGCTGTGTTTTTGAGGCACTAATATATATGTATGTATATTCTGGGCATCACTGGTAGTTTTGCCCAGATTTCACCCATGATATCTTACCAATGAGTAACTAATGGCCAAACAAAATTGTACTGAAAGGGAAAAATTTTGATAATATTTTAGAATTATTACTTAGGACAGTAATAATTTCTTGGAGTAATTACTTGGATGTGGCCCTTACTATAGGCTTCCTTGCGTACATTTTCATTACAGTGAGAATATTTTAGTAATGTATTAGTAAAAGTAAGTATTGACTGGAGTCCAATGTTCTATCAAAACATACAACACCTTGGAAAACCTAAATTCACTCGAATCTTATGATTACTGTTCCTTGGATTAGCTGTGTCTTTGAGGCACTAATAGTTCCAGTCATAGAAGAAAGACCAACTTGTTGCTTTCACTGCATACTATGCATAAAAACTTCAGGCTATGTTTGTGGGCATCTAAGTACTAGGGAGAAAGAATTTGAACATCAAGCAGAAAATGGAGTCGCAGTGTTCTCAGATCATTTCTTTTCATTTATAACTTTTAATATTCATATATGGACAAGGAGGGAAGTAAAGATACAGAGCACACCCTATAATGTTAGACTGCTCCACTGGTAAATGGGCTTTAAGCCATACCTCCTTAGCGATTTTCAAGCAGCAGAACTGATATAGCGGGCATCGTTACGATGATGTTCTAACACTCGGCACAGTGCTCTTGTTGCAGTCATCATGAGATAAATGGCAAGACTTATTGAACTCATCTGCATTGTAACTGGTTACATACTGAATATTTTATTGCTTAGTGTATGTGCAGTGCCCAGATGGTAACCCTACACTCTTCTCTTGTAGGCTAGGGGTATCCTATCACCTACTAATTTTGAGCTTTCTTTTGTATATAATAGTTATTTGGAACAGTGGTGTTTTACCCATATTAAGCAGCACTCTCTCGGCACATCAGAAGTGGCCCTCTTTCCCATAGCTACCTTTTACATTATCATCTTATTCTGTAGCCTCTTTTTAATTACAGCTAGGTGTCTGGTAAGTTTAAATATCTTTGTCAAGAAGTGTCCTAGACTACAAAACCATCCAATCAGATTTTGTAGTATAATAGTACATTGTTCAGTTGATTGTAAAGAGATAGAACATACCAACAATTTTAGCAACAGAATTTAACTTACAAATGAATCAAGTTAAAGGCAATACCAACATGTTCCTCTTTGATTCCTAGGTATATATATAGTTAATCAACATGGTACCATTTTCTCTGTAACAGGCAGCAATATCAATCTTTCCGTTTGTGCTTTTTCCCATGATATTCACCAATCAGCCTTTTTCATAAGGGCAACAATGTGTTGGAATTCTGTTCTAAGAAATTGAAGTTTTTCTTTAATAAATATAAAAAGAAATAGAGAAACCCAAAAAATTTGCTTAGAGACAAAGATTTGTTTGTGAAAGAAAGTGTTATATTCTGCATTTTCTGTTTAGTTAGAGTCTGCTTTTGTTTTTCATGGTGCTGATCAATTTGTGGCCATCATATCAAACCAAAAGAAGCGGGATGATTGTTGATGTTCTCATTTACAAAGCCACTTTGTAGTTCAGTATTTTTCTGTAGCTTTGTAAATATAATGCTATCTTATTTAAAAAATCTTTAGATGGCATATGTCAGTAAAAACCAGCACTAGTTAGCTTATAATTGGATCTTGTTTTCAATGAATGGTTACCTGCCTTTTTAAATGGGAAACTGCAGTTGATCTGATAATTTTATAATCTCATATGTGTATATATAAAGCATTGTATGAAAAAATTTTGCATAGCTGGGAAATGGATTTGATGATTCATAGGTATTTTTCATCTTTTGTTTATATTATTTTATTGTTAAATTACAACTACCTTTCAAATTATTAAATATAAAATTTAGCCATCACATACATGTCTGCAGATATGGTTTGTTAGGAAGGAAGTGTTTCTCAGTGTCTGGCTGCAGGAGAGAGTCTGGAGACCTTTATAGTTAATTTCTATTTTTTTTTTATTTGTGGGGTATTTTTTTTATATGAATAGTAGTTACATGTTTTCTACACACATTTTTATACTAGTAATTGAACTAACCTTAAAACCACCGTGGAATGCTGTAGCACTTCTCTTGCTTCCAAGTACTGATTAACTGTTCTGGTGTCATAGAAATAGATTATGTGCTTAGTTGTGTCATTAATGCACGGCTCTGCATTGGGAGCAGTGTGGAAGCTCACCACTCCTTTGGAGACCATTGGGAGGTGGTTGCTAACACTAAATTAAATGAAATCTCCTGTGCAACTCCATTGCATGAGGGTCTGTCATTAAATGACAACACTACATATGCAGCATGCAGTACTACAAAATATTCCATATGTGCATCTGAGGTTTTGAAAGAATCTCCATTATGTCAAACTGTATTGTATTATTTGCTAAGAAATATGTTTCTTTACCATGTGTTGTCAGGCCATGAAATAAGTAACCAAAATGCACAAGGGGAGAGACCAAAGATCTTAAAGTGTGGAAATCAGCAATTTTTTGTCCCACACAACTTTGCCAATTTTTAAATTGTTTAAATCATTAAAATGGAAATATCTGAAATAATTAAACCACAATCTGCTTGTTCCCTTGTGTTGTTTACATTTGGACTCAGTTTCTGTGTCAGGTTTCAGCTTTAGTGATTTCCTGACTGAGAGCAAGACCTATGCGAGCCCCCTTCAGAACTGATTCCAGGGACAGGCAAACTGTACAGGTGCATGTGGCAACTTCTTGCCAGGCAAACACTGGAAATGAGAGTGATGGGAAGAAAATTTCCTTTTTTTAAATAGAAAGAAACGAAAAGTGGTGTCCGTGGTAGGATCTTTGTAGGCACTGGGGGTAAACAATGAGAATCCCCTGAAAAGTCAGGAGAGGAACTAAAGAAAATGGTGTTATTCTGTAATTGCAAGGCTTCCTCTTATAAGTTAGGTAGGCTTGCATTGGCCACCTTTGACATATGGGGCAGGAGGGAGCAGTAACTGCACATATTGAGGATCCCACTTGCTGTGCTATGGAACTAACAGAATTCTCACCTCCTTCCTGTGGGCCCTCTTCAGTCCCATCAAGTTTCAGCAGCTGGAGGGAGGAAGAGCAACAGGCATTCTGTCTAGCTCAGATGCCAATTTAAATTGGGGAGGGAGGAGTTAAGAGACCACTGCTGCTGTTACTACATCCAACAGCAGCTGAGGTGCATGTATACCTGGCCCTTTACTATACAGGTTACTATGTCATACCTTTAAATGCCCCACAAACCAGAACGGTCATGGAGTGGGTGCTTTACCTTCCTAGTAGAAGACGTTTCCCTACCCTCCTTTGCTGCTCCCTGCCATGAGAAGGACCACATGTCCTACTAGTGCTGGATTACAGGACAAATTAAAGGCCTAACCTGGCCTTGATTTAACATAGGGTTAGGTTTTTATGCTGCTCCAGTGGTCTGTGGCCATCTCTAATAATCTCCCTGCTTGAATTGGTCATGCAATTATATGAAATTTGGAGACCCCACCCAAGCTCACCAGCCCACCCCTGTCCCTTACTAGGATAAGGCTCAAGATTTCTCTTAGCTTTGTACCAGCTTCCTAGTACAGCAGTTGGTCGTCTATCTAGGGACAGCAGCTGCTGTATACGGCTGCTGCTTCCCCTTGCCCTAGACGTCATCAAACAAGGCCAATGATTTGAAGTCAAAATAATTAAAAATGAAACTTTGTCTAAAAACTAGCTGCTAAATTGAAATTTAAACCAAAAGAAAATAACGTATCTAAGGACTTTCAGAAACAGCAGAATAACTTAGATGAAATTTCTTGACTTCTGTGTATTTAAAATGTCAGCCTTAACAGTACATTAATGTAATCATTTTGCATAAATTACCTTTTAAAAATAATTAAAGTAATTGCAAGAATCAGCAGTACAACCAGAATAGCTGTAGGGCTTCATGTGAGAAGTACATTGGACTTTGGAGTACAGTTTGGTCACAAGACCAGATATAGCACTGATGTAAGCAGACAACATCTGCTGAATTTGGTTAATAAAATTCAATGAGTAGCATAACTGGGGCCAAGCAGAGAGGCTAGAAATGCTGGTGAGCCCCCGTCTAAAGGCAAGATGGAAGAAGCAGCAGTAGGAAAGAGTCTTAGATTTTGTCACATGAGAAAACTAATGAAAAATTAAGAGAGGGATTGAGCTTCCATAATTAGGAAGTTCGGTTCAAACTTGGATAGTTATATGAATGAACTTTCTGACCTAGCTGAAATTTTGGCATTGTTAGTTGTTAACAGGTGGCAATACATACTAGTGTAGGCAAGTGTAGGGACCAAGATTTGGTCCTATGAAAAGTCCCTTTATTCACTACTCGGATGCCACAGAAGGAACTTTAGAACTGGCCTGAACGTATACCATATAAGAATTCCCTCAGGGTATAAAACTCACATAAAGCTTGTTTAGCTGGCTGTACACCATCTACGTCTGGCCCCATTCACATGTAGGGAACCTGCTATGGACAGGAGGGTGTGTGACAGGATATTGATTCATTCTGTTGATATTCACTACCATATTCACCACCACTGTTCATTCTGTTGATATTCACCAGCACCTGTTATCACCAAGGAGATTCACCAGTAGATAAACCAGCATCCAGCTGCCTGTGGGATAAAGAAGTGTGTGTCTGGAAAGTGGCATAATACCACCTTTGCCCCCAACACCCTTGCTGAGCAGAGTTCTGAAGTCCCCGAGGATCTCAGTGTAAATATATTGAGGCCATGTTTTCCAGTAAATTAAAAGTGGTTGATCTAAATTGATGTGACTTGAAAGAATGAACTGAAACTATTATACATGTAAGACTATTTCTGGGCATTGTTAGAAATAAATGTGCTTGGTTCTCATATCCCCCTTTAATCAGGATTTTTAAACCATCACCAAGGTATGGTCCTAGGGCAGCCAAAGCCAAAGACTGAATTTGTCCCAGCTAACTTGTAACCTCCTAGATATTTTGAAAATATATTGGGTATTTTTCCCCCAGATGACCCATTAAGATGAAGACTGTTCTGGGAGAAGGTCCAAAATCATCTCAGATGTGTAGGTTTTGGAGACTATTCAAAAGGGCTGTTCCATGGAATTTGAGTCTACCAAGGTCAAATCAGTTTATTTAGGCAATGTTTATCAGCAAACTACATAAAAAGAAGAAAATCCTTTTCTTTAGTCCCCAGTGTTTTATACAGCAGCTATTACTCCAACATAGCAGTCAGAAGAGCATATATTTCTTCTGTTTTCCAGAGTAATCGTAGATGGTCACAGTGGTTAATCAGAAAGGTTTATTTAAAACAACAAAACATGTAAACCACATAAGGACATTTTTTCCACGGAGACCAGTGTCTTATAAATGTATCTTTATTAAGTCTATTTCAAAGAGACAATCTGAGGCCATCAAATTTTCTAGTTCTAGGGTAGATTACACCTGCTGTTAGATCAAATGACATGACTTTAAACTAAGAACATTCACAAAGTAACTCAGAATCACATTTTCTCATTTAAAGCCAGCAGGACATCCCATCATGCCTACCTTTTAATTAGATGATGTTTTGATCAGCATTCCCATTCATTAATGATCAATTCTTTCGTTTCAAGTCGGAGCAGTATTTAGTCTTCAAATAGAAGTTCATGTTATGGACACTACTATGTCCAACGAGAATTCTTTATTTTTGCTTTTTTTATAAACATTTCTAATAAACAGAAAACATGACATTTATAATATTAAAACAGAGTTTCTTTTTTAGGCCAACTAAATGAAATACATTAAACATGCTAAAATATTTTAATTTATTACAATAGTTTGACAGATTCTATAGTTCTGATAAACAAGCACCTGATCCTGATAGGTGTTGATTTTTGTGGGTAGTGGATGCTGCTTAGCTGCTCTCTGGACCAAGTCCTTAA